>NC_080466.1:16522500-16795000 GCF_030265055.1 Doryrhamphus excisus | reverse complement strand
CCAGGCCGAGTTGTCGCTGGGTTTGGGAGGCGTCCCTGTCCTGGGGGCTCCCTCCTGAGGCTCGGGTGCGTCTAGACGGTTGGCGAGTGGGACGGTTCACTCGTCTGCATAGGCGGCGTGCTGAGCCTGGCAGTAGTCTCCACTGCCCTTCAGAAACTCCATAAATGTGCGACCCAGAACACCACAGAACTGCTGCGACACAACAAACATCAGCTTAGCGACTGGGATTAGCGCTTAGTGGCACACATGATGAGAGACGTGGCCTGAAATTCATATTGCTATATACACTGAAGCCACTTGGATGACAATATATTTTTGGCAAATAAATCATAATTAGGGATGTGCCACTCAAGTATCAGCCCATCATATGGCAATCAAATGTGCCTCAGTCCACAGAGACTACAGGTGTGTATTGGCAAGAATCTGGCAATACGATACGTATCACGATACAATATATCGCGATACTGTTAACAAGGCGAAAAAAGTAAAATAAAAATAAAATAACAAAAATAATTCAATTTTAGTAGCATAGAGTTGAACTTTTAAATGTCATTATGAGTATGACAAACTAAACAAAATGAATGCATTTTTTGGAAATTTAAATTTAGGACAGTCAAAATATTATGGGAAAAAGTCATAATTTTTCTTGTAGTTAAAGATTATTTCCTGGAAAAACTGAATTCCACCAGCAATATGCACTTACTAAACACATTTTTATTCCATTAGAACAGTATGTTATGCTGTATCACACACTTTCCTCTGTAAAAACTTAAAGTGTAGCATTTGGATAAATAAAGCTTTAACATCCAGCTTTAAATTTACACAAAAATTTTTGTCGAACAAAGTAACTAATATCAATAAAAAGTCATTTTAGGATGCTTGAAGTAACCATTATTTAACAAAATAGTGATATCAATTTGAAAAACAAAATACCTGCAATATCACAGTACTACTTTTGTAGTATACAAAAAGGACCTTGGCATTGCTTGCTAGCGGCAGGTCCTCATGGTGTCTCGCTAAGTGGACTCGCAGATTTGTCGTGTTTCCCGAATACTTTATTTTACAAACGGCATGGGTTTTGTCCATTTCTGCACACCCTACTTTGTGTAGAAATCCAAAATGTGTCCGCACTTCAGCCGCTTTTATGTGCTCTCATTCTGCCATGTTAAATTGTGTTTATGCGCGGGGACGTTGAACGAGATTCACGAGTGAAACAACAACTTGCCTAATTGACTACGTAAGTGCTGCCACCTAATGATCGGAGGTTTAAATTAAAATAAAAAAATGAACCTTTACCGTGTCTGCACTTGAATAAATACCGTGTACGGTCTATGATAAATGCCTAAAAATATCCATATCATACTTTTTAATATCGATACAGTTTCGTGGAATGAAGTATCGCAGATATATCACCGAAACAATATTTTCTTACACCCCTAACAAGTGTAATGGCACACAAATCAAGGATAAGTGGTATGAACCGTTGCCTCCCCACTGAACAAGCATCCACAACCACTTAGGTACAGTTGCTAACAACAATCACATGACTCGGAACAGGATACCAAAGCAAATGAATTAAAAAATACAAATATTTTTTTTACAATTACAATTACAAAACACTTGTGACCTGCACATTCACCATGCTATGAAATAATAAAGGTAACATTACAAGTTATTTTTACTATTGTTATTTATATGGTCTGATTAAGTGATTGCATTTACCTGCGTTGTCCTTTGGTGTTTTTTTAGTAAGAAAATATTTATGGTCTTGTGACATGAGTCGAAAAAAATCAAAATCATCCAAAAAAAAAAACAAAAAATAAATTAAGAGTAAATCAAGAAGCTGCCTAAAATTGTGCACACCTTGATCTCCATAGGCCACACCCTCATGACACACAATACACATCAGCAGGTACGCTTACGTCCAATAAGCATTCAAAACGTGAATGTTATCTTCTTGATTGATGTCATTGGGCGGTGTACCTAATGAAGTGGCCGCTGCGTGTGGATTAACCGTTGGTGACGTGGCGCGCATGTCCAACATGATAAACTTAGTTCGCTTCAGGCGGTCATGCATATTAGCAGTTGCAACTGACCCGTGACGTCACACGGTGACGTTACGCAGTCATCCCGCCAAACATGCATGACGTCACACCGGCCAGCGGTTGTGTCACCCAGCGATTAAAGAAATGAGGGTGAGATTTAAAGACAGGCCGCTATCTCCGAATGACGTGTAACTTTGACAGCCGGGCCAAAGCTCACACGACGTAAAAATACGTCACTGGCTAATCAGCTACGGACCGGTTTAGACTACATCTGGCAACATGGCGGCTGACAAAGAGTCATACACAAAGAACGTCATACACAAAACATGCCTCTGAGGCTACACAGTACAGAAAGCAGGGGCATTTTCTTGTACATGGTCGTCGTCGATGTTAGCATAAAAGGTGAGCACAGCGAAGCGTCCTTTGAGAGAGAGAGAGAGCGGCGCCATGATGGAGCTTCATGGGCCACCTGCTGGCGCCCCAAGCAGCCAGCGACCCTAAACGACGAGCATGGCGCCTCGTAGAAATAACACAGGAGACCAACAACCGACAACACGGTGAACAAACCATAACCCGTCTCACTTCGATAAGAAATAAAAATGTCACAATTTCAACGTCGGAACAGGTCGTTAGCTATAGCTAGCTGGAAGCAGCGTTAGCCGCTTCCAAAGCAAGAACAGCCGTCCACAAATTTAGTCTTGAGAGTGAAAATAACGTCTAATCTTTAAACTACAGCTAATAATATCATTAATTAACGCAAATAGTTAGTTTTTGAAGCGCCTTTGTAGCAAGTAGGCCGTGATTTGTCGAAGCCAACGGCTGGAAACCGTCTCAAAAAAGACGGCGGCGGTGATTAATAAAAATAATAAATGTTACTTACTGGGATATGCTTACTCATTGAAGATTGTAACTTAATCATACAGCCGGTTCCCAGAAAAAGCGTAAAGTCGCAGATGGGTTGTTCACCATTAGTGCCCGTCTTTATTTGTCCGATCAGAGCCGAAGTCTCCTCCGCACCCGAGCGACACTTGACGACAGAGCGAGACACGACACTTCCTGTTGAGACCGTCAAAATAAAAGCTCATAACGAGAGGATATGTTCCTAGAGCTGAAATACATGGTGAAATGTTCGCCTATAAAAAAAATAAGCGTATATGTGTATGTGTAATTTAACATGGGCAATGTGAAACTCAACTGTATATGAAATTATACTGTATACAGTATGATTGATGTTTTCTTTCGAGTGGCGCAGCGTGATTTTGATTACGACTGCGTCATTTCCTGCGAGCCAACCTTGATGCAGCTCTTTAAACCCCACCCTGAAAACGTGAAGGTGTTCTGTCCAGACATGATCCTGTCTTCATGTTGTACATTGTACAACATGATTGTAAAAGCCAGTACATATTGTTATGGCCTGGTAATCGTGTAGTACACATTACAACGTGAATACAATGTTTTCTTTATTGTAAAAATAGAATAAATAAAATCCAATATGAATGATACTGGTTCATGTATCACAAAGAACTGCAGTGCAAATGTAGATATTGTAAATACAAAAAGTGAATCAGATGCAAGGGCACAGCTGTCACCTGTATTAAAAGTTGCTTAGTGTGCTTCTGGTGCTTTCCTGTTGTCTCCGTACAGAATCCCAACTTTCTGGAAAGACAAACAGTCGCTGGACTCAGCAGTTTTGCTCTGCAGTGACACAAAAAGCCCCGAGCGGTCGGCACCCTCAGCCAGTTAGGTCAACGGTTTGATACTTTCCAGATCGAGCGACGGCGGCAGGCTGGCAGGTTTCAGTTCACAGTCGGATGCAGAGGATTGTGTTGTGCCGGAAAGGCGGGGAGGGGGGGTGCAGATGGAAGTTTCACGCGTGTCACCTTTGTAGCAATTGTGTATAAAAATTAATGTGCCGGTGAGGATCTCACATGAAGGCCATCAAAGTCCAAAATAGTGTTGATGAAAGAGCACAAATGAATGAGTCTGAAGAGTCCGAGGTAACACATTTCACCTGTTTAACTTGCTTTAAATTATTTTTTTTATTGAGCTAACATGCTAACATTTTCCATGTGATGGTCGCCTGTCATGTCATATCTTCCAGGTGGGTCAGTGTCGGACCAAAGACCAAATAGACGGCACAGGGATGAGCATGGAGGGCAGGAAGGGAGTGAGGGTGACGGGAAAATACATTCCTCCTGTCGAGTGGGTGAGCAGACGAGGTCCCAACATCGTCCACGCTCCCAGCAGCTCGATCCCACCTGCAGACCTCCCCACCGTTGGATCGCTACGTCCAAAGTCCACTGAGCCATTTTATGACCACGGGATGGACAAAACAGACCTGGAGGACTGGATCCAGGAGGCGGACCCACAAGATAGAGGTCGGCAAGGCGAGATGGGACTCGCCAGGCAAACCGTGGAGGAGCTGAAGACCCTGCTGAGGGACGGTCCTGCGCTCAACCCCCCAGGGGGCCATAACTCCTACTTGCATGGTAGCGGCCGTGGCGGGTGGGCTCGGCCTAGCATGCAGCAGGACAACGTCAACCCACAGAGAGCATTCAGGACCTTCAAACCTCAATCCGACGCTTCCAGAAAGGGGCCCACATCCACAGAGAGCACTTCTATTCAACCGCCTCCCTCCATGGATTCATCCAGCTCGTTCACGGCGGAGACCAACACAAAAAGGCAGCCGGAATTCCGGACTCACAAATGTGACAGCAGCGGTTCCTGTGGGGAGACTAAAGCTCTTCACTCAGGTCAGTGCTGACGGATTTATCACTGATATCTTCAATCCACCGTTGCGGATAAATGACAAGACGCTAGTTTGACATCAGACTAGTCCACCATTTTAGTTCATATTCATTTGCTCCAACTCTTTCCTTCACAGATAACGGAAACGAGGCCATAGACATCTCAGGGAATCAAAGGTTCATCTCCACCATGGAGCAGATCAAGCAACAAATCGCCAGAGAAAACATCAACTTTGTCCGATTTGAGGCCACGGACCTGCATGGAGTGTCCAGATCCAAGACTGTGCCTGTCCGCTTCTTCCATGTAATCACTTCATCCATTCATTCATGTATCCATTGTCCATCAGCACGGGTGACCTGTCACTCACAGAGCCATTGAGTAGGACTTGAACCACTACCTCACCAAGCCACTCATACAGTCCATATAATCCATCCATATGTGTTATGTCTATGTGTTTTTCCAGGAAAAGGCAATGTATGGCGTTCCGATGCCAAGGAGCTACTTGGAACTTACACTGAGTCCAAAGAGCAATGAAGTGGATCATGCTAACGCCGCCAACTTCAGCAGCGACATCCTCCTGATCCCCGATCTTTCCACCTTCAGGATACTACCCTGGGCCGAGCAGACCGCCAGGGTCATCTGCGACCCCTGCACGGTGACAGGAAATCCCCTTCGCACGTCGCCTCGCCTCATTGCCAAGCAACTTCTAGGCCAGCTCCAGAGCCTTGGCTTCTCCCTGCATGCCTCTTTTACCTACGAGTGCTGCGTCCTCGGAGCGCCGGACCGGATCGGACCCAAAACGCTCCTGTTCCCTGCCACCACCCTACTGAGCAACCATGACCTGCCTTTCTTCCAGCAGTTAGTGGACAGTATGTACTGCATGGGCGCCGACATTGACAGCATGGCGTCGGCCAGTGGGCCAGGTCAAATGGAGATCAACCTGCGGCCCGAGTTTGGGATCGCAGCTGCCGACAGCGCCTTCACGTTCCGCACCGGCATCAAAGAAATGGCTCGCAAGCACAGCTACATCGCTAGCTTCTTCACCGATGACGGCCTCTACAATGCTGGTGTGCTGTCCCACAGCTTGTGGGACGCTAATGGCCGCCGCAGCCTCTTCCAAAGTGGGGAGAAGGCAGGCGACCTGTCCGACATCGGTCGCAAATGGCTGGCTGGGCTCCTGACGCACTCGGCTGCCCTCAGCTGCCTGATGTCACCGGGATTGGGATGCCGCAGCCACATCGCCAAGACCATCAAAGACCCCAAGCGGATGCTGTACGCCACCTGCGGCTGCAACGACAACAGCAGCTCGTTCAACATCAAGAGCCACGGCGGGCGGGAGACCCACATCGACAACAAGCTGGGCTCGGCCATGGCCAACCCTTACGTTGTGCTGGCGGCTACCGCTGCCGCCGGACTGGATGGGATCAGACGCAACTTGAGCTTGGAGAGCGGCTTCCACAGGGCACCGAATCAGCAGAAGGATTTTGCGATCCCAGTGAAGCTGGAAGATGCTCTGGAGGCACTGGGCGAGGACCACATCATCCGCAGTGCCCTCGGGGAGCCCTTTGTGCAGTACTTCATCGCCATGAAAAAGTTTGAGATTGAGACCCAGGAACTAGACGACGAGAGGAACAAGTGCTTGGAGTATTTTATCTAATGATTTTCTCCTCTCAGACAAAGCACGGGACTTGAATGATGCTTGAATCATTTCTTTTAAAAAATAAAAAAATAAAATGTAAAAAAAAAAATTAAAAAAGTTTAAAAATTGTAAATTTTAAAATTTTTAATTTTTTTTAAATTGATGTTATGGATATTGTGATATTTTCAAAATAAAGGTGAAGTGGCCCTCCATGCAAAATTGTGTAGTTACTGACAACAACAAAAGCTTGTTTGTATTTGCTGCTGTGCCAGTGTGAAGTCTTTGGTTTCATTTTTAGCGCGCAGACCTCACAGCAAGGAGACCAGGGTTCAATTCCACCCTCGGCCATCTCTGTGTGGAGTTTGCATGTTCTCCCCATGCTTGCGTGGGTTTTCTACGGGTACTCCGGTTTCCTCCCACATTCCAAAAACATGCTAGGTTAATTAGCGACTCCTAATTGTCCATACGTATGAATGTGAGTGTGAATGGTTGTTTGTCTATATGTGCCCTGTGATTGGCTGGCGACCAGTCCAGGGTGTGCCCCGCCTCACGCCCGAAGACAGCTGGGATAGGCTCCAGCACCCCCGCAACCCTCGTGAGGAAAAGCGGTAGAAAATGAATGAACAAGAAATCACCACAGTAAATAAGGTGAACCTGTAGAATACGTACATATGTATATACATACTTATGTATATACGTACATATGTACATGTTGAGTATGCCAGAGCCAACCTTCACATCTGCAGCACGATCAAAGGTTCATCAGCATCATCTACTTGTTCTTGCCTATGAGATTCCCAACTCTCTGCATGAATCTCCCCAGTTTCCTTTCAGCGCCACCTTGTGGCGTGCCGTATGTGGGATAAGCAGAATCGTTCTTCGCTTTGTCCAGAGGAACGCTAGAACGTAACAAGTACTCATAACGACTGTAGGCCTTCTCCCTGCGGCTCTCGTAGGCGGTCATTTGCTGTTCTTCCAGATCGTTTTGTGAGCCTTGCTCCTGCTCGTTCGCTTGGTTTGTTTTCCGTTTGCTGGAGCGGTGAGAAGATAATCTGGAGAAGTTGAAGGAGGACTTTGGCTTCTCGGAGTCTGATGACCTGCTGATGGAGTTCTGGCTTGGTTGGTGCTCCGCGGTGGATGGTTTTCCAGTGGGAGATGATTGACACCCAGAGGAATTCTGTGACTTCAAGGAGGCCTTTCTTTGGAGTGTCTTATCCTCCTTTTTGGAGACCTTCTTCTCTTCAGAGCTTTTCATCCTCATGGAGTTCTTCCTCTGAGGAATCCCATCTTTATCTGTCCGATGACTTTTCACTTCTGAGGTGGATGCAGTTAAGATCTGTGGGGCCGTCTCCGCCGAGCTAGGAAGGGACTTCTTTCTCTCCTGAGCAGCAGCAGATCCAGACTGCTTGGCCATGGAGTCATTGTTTCTTGTGGCTACCTCTGCTTGAGGTGCTCCTACCTTCTTCTCCTCGTCTGTTCTATCTGTGAGCCCAACACCATCATAACTGTTGATAAGATTACTTGAACCTTCCTTCTCTTCAGGAATTTCAATCAAGGACTCCATTGTTCTGGGACGCTGGAGACCACTGGGGTACTTGAGGGATGGTTCTTTGAGCTTCTCGTCCAGATGGGTGGCTGAAGAAGTCCTAGAAAGAGGCTCGTACCAGTCGTATGCCGTCGTCCTCTTCAGTTCTGGGCCTGTTTGGATGTCAAAGTACAACGCAGAGCAGTTCATGTCATCTTCCTTGCCGGGTCCGGGATCTCTGTGATTGGTTGGTTCCAGGTTGCTCGTGTCCTCCATGTTCTGCGTTAAAGAAGACTTGAACTTGGGTCGATCCAGACTTTGGTACATGGACCTCAGAGACTCTTGGCTCTGCCTGAGATTGTTGTAGTCCTGTAAACTGAGCCTCTTTTGCCGGATTTCCTCCAATCTGGACTTGATGTCTCTGGGTTTCATGTGAGTCATGTGGAGCTGGTGCTCATTCAGGCCTGTGCGGCTGCTGTACGGCGAGGTCACCGGGGACAGGACGTCACATGACGCATCAAGATTCATATTGCTATTCAGGTACGTGTCCATTTTCCACCTGTGGAGAGACGTCTCAGAATTGAACGGGATAAGATTCTGGTCGGGACCGTAGCGACTCTGGTGTCGAATGTGCTGGTGAGACATCCTGCTGGGAACCAGCATGGGAACGGGCCTGTCAGGAGCAACGGGTACTACAATGTCTTTGGTTCCCATTCTTAGCCGGGTTGCTGGGTTTAATCTCTGAAGGTCTGCACCAAAACTGTGTCCCCTCACCATGTGGCCCGTGTCTGTAAAATGGGACTGATGCAAGCGGTCCTGTACGCTGAGGCCCCTGGCCATCCCGACGGCATTCCCAAAGCGGTCCTCCTGAGCACCCCTCAACCCGTGCATGCCTCTGGATCTCATGTGAATTTGATGCAGGGTCAGCTGGCTGGAATTTGGACTACGCAGGGCCACGCTGTCCAGGAGGTACTCCATAGACGACCTCTCCTTGTACAGCGCTTCAGGAATAGTCGAGCGAGCGTAAAGCCGACGGAACTCCTCGTCGTATGAGCAAACTAGCTGACCCGTGACCACCAGGACCATGCTCAGGTTGATCTTCTCAAAGGACCATGTATAGCTGGGGAGCAAGAAGCACAGTCACCTTTGTTGTTGAGTCTTTGTCAGACCAGCGACTGTGGCAACAGGAAGTGTTTAAGAGCTCCCGGCTCACCTGTACGTGCCGTATAAAACGGTTCTACAGTCCACCAGGATGAACCTCTGTTCCAAACTGCCGTGGAATTTCATTCCGGACTGACAGTGATACTGCTGACCTCGCACTGTACGGACCCGGATGTTCTGATGGAGACACAAGAGAGGACGTTATGGTACCACACTCTTTTACAAAGACTTTATGTTGCTTTGTGAATTAGCGGGAGCACAAGACAAAAGCCATAAACGTAGCAAAATTAGGAAAAACAACATTACATTTGGTAATGGTAATGGTTTTATTTCATTTGAACATGCTTCAGATTACAATTGAATGCATCCCATAATCAGTTCACAGTTCCACATGTCCAAAAGGAGTAGCAAGAAGCAAAGCTTATTAAATCCTACCCCTTCATCTGGTACTTTTACAATCAGTAACTGTTACATTTGTTCACTTCCTGCTTTCCATAATACAGTTTACTTTTACAATCAGTAACTGTTTCATTTGTTCACTTCCTGCTTTCCATAATACAGTTTAAGGTTTTTTTTTGTTTTTTTTTTTAAATAATGTACCTTGTACCGAAGTACAAGGTGATATGAGCATCCAATGACATAATGTGTACCATAGTAAGTGTCAAAATAGTGATATATATAGCACATCATGACTGGTTCAAGACTCTTCATCCTTGTATTTAGCAAATTTATTTTATTTATTAATTTATTTTATGAATTTTTATAATTTTTTTTGGAATTTGTTTCAAATGTTTTAATTTTTTATTATTTTTATTTTTTGTCTCATACCGAAGTAGGAGGTGATATGAGCATCCAATGACATAACGGGTACCATAGTAAGTGTCAATATAGTGATATATATAGCACATCATGACTGGTTCAAGACTCTTCATCCTTGTATTTAGCAAACATCAACTGCTTGTATTGTTTCTTGAATTGGCTCATCGTTGTGCATTGTTTGAGGTCCTTACTCAATCCATTCCATAGTTTGATTCCACATACTGAAATGCTATGGCTTTTTAACGTAGTCCTAGCATATAAGTGTTTCAAATGTACTTCTTCCCTGAGATCATATTTCTCCTCTCTTGTAGAGAAGTATTGGATGACATTTTTAGCTAATTGGTTATTTTTCGCCTTATGCATTATTTTAGCTGTTTGAAGATGAACTATATCAGCAAGTTGAAGTATTTGTGGAGTTAGTATGTTCTCTGTAGGCGGCATTATGAATTATCCTTACTGACCTTTTTTGCAGTACAATTAGCGAGTGAGGATTGCTTTTATAGTTATTACCCCATATTTCCACACAATAAAGGATTTTTGTAAACATTTTCCTGTCTGAATTTGAAAGAATATTCAATCATATAGGAGTTTGTATCTATGAAGCACTGAAGTCGTCCTAACAAGGCCGAGCTGTTAGCTGACAACATCTTCTCGTTGTCTTGTTTGTTCTGTTCAGTGTCAGCTGATGCCGCTCGACAGGAAAATCCAGCTACGCCAAAATGAGCGACTGGCTAACAAAAGACGGCGTCAGCCTGAACTCGGACCCTCGGCAAAAACAGAACAGTGTACTTAAGTTTGAGACTTTAGAGCAGGGGGGTGTGTACGTATCGGTACTGCATGTATTCATTCCAACACAGGAGATATGTCATATCAGCCGATATGGCTTTTCCCTTATATAATTCAATAATTCACAATTCAATTTAATATCAGTGCCGGTAATCTGTCAGTCAAAATAGCTAAATAGCTACATAGCGTTCATGAGACGTTAGTCCAGTTATGTTTGCAATCAAATATTACAGATATACAAGAATTGAAAAGAATTATGCAAAAGACAATGCAGCCAAAGTCGAGGTGACCTATTAAAAAGGTTAATCCAATGAATTATGAAATAACAGTATAACAAATGGAAGCATAGAAAAAAGCCAGAACGCAAAGTAAAGCAATCAAACAATTCAAAGTGACGTTTATGTGATCGACACATATTATCATTGCCATCGACCAGGAGCTTGCGAGTGCCACTGCTTTAGAGGACGATGTATCATGCTGTGGTATTTCAGGGATGTGGTCATGTGACTGAGACAGCAGCATTCTTGTTTTAATGTGGAATGGCATTCCCACACATTTGAGCTGCACCAATAATCAATTATACTAAGAAATGGCTTAACATTTGAGGTTTGTGTTTTTACCGTGTTCTTATATTTTACTTTCTTGGTGCGTTTAATGTTGGTTGGTCGTCTGTGTTGAGTGTGTACTTAACAATTGCCGAGGGCATCTTCCAGTGAGTCGACACAGTGAGCAAACGTGACGTTCTTTGACTACTTGCTAGCTTCAATTGGTGCTGGTGAACAATGGTAGTTAAAGAAAGAAGGGGAAAAAATAAAATAAAATAAAATAAAATAAAATAAAATAAAATAAAATAAAATAAAATAAAATAAAATAAAATAAAATAAAATAAAATAAAATAAAATAAAATAAAATAAAATAAAATAAAATAAGGCGGCACAGCGGTCGATTGGTTAGCGCGCAGACCTCACAGCTAGGAGGACCAGGGTTCAACTCCACCCTCGGCCATCTCTGTGTGGAGTTTGCATGTTCTCCCAGAGCATGCGTGGGTTTTCTCTGGGTACTCCGGTTTTCTTCCACATTCCAAAAACATGCTAGGTTAATTGGCGACTCCAAATTGTCCATAGGTATGAATGTGAGTGTGAACGGTTCTTTGTCTATATGTGCCCTGTGATTGGCTGGCCACCAGTCCAGGGTGTACCCCGCCTCTCGCCCAAAGACAGCTGGGATAGGCTCCAGCACCCCCGCGACCCTCGTGAGGAAAAAGAGGTATAAAATAAAATAAAATAAAATAAAATAAAATATGTTGAAAAAAGAAGAAAGAAAGAAGGGGCGTGTTGTCGGAGCTGAAGCTAATTGATGTGCTACAACACTTTTAGTACAAAAGTTGATCTGAAATCTGCACTGATCTGAACGAGTTCTATACACACAGGAAATAAAATACCGTGTTTTCCGGACTATAAGTCGCATTTTTTTTCATAGGTTGGCTGTTCCTGCGACTTATACTCCAGAGCGACTTATAAATGAAAAAACTGTTTGTGTTCCATAAACACTGGACACCTTTTCTGTTCATGTTTATATTTTTTGTGTAGCTGAATAACCATTGTGTTAACCATTGTGTTTACATCTATTCAGCCTGTTCTCTATTCTTTTATTGTTAGAACTTGCCTTCCAAGATATGTAATGTCTGTTTTGGTCAAGTAGAGCGACTTATGTATGTTTTTTTCTACCTAATTATGCATTTTTGGCCTTGTGTGACTTATACTCTTATAGTCCAGAAAATACAGTATATACTAAAACTAACCAACCACAACCCGTAATCTTTTGGGGTGGTCTCGCGAGTCCTGTGGTCTCAAACCAGGGTCTGCAGATTGAGTTTCAAGAGCACTCAGCATTGAGCTGTCAACAACTAATGAGGTTTATCAAGCTACTTCTGCAAAGCCAGACTGTAGCATGTGTAGGAGGAAGACTGGCACCTTAAGGTCCTGGATGTTGACGCCTACTCTCTGCGACATGGCGTGGAAGCTGCCAAACTGGGCCTCGTCCAGTAGGATGTAGACCACCACACCCCTCAGTGTGACACCGATGACCTCCTTGAAAATGTCAACGTCAGTGAAGACGTCCATCGCTATAGCAACGACCTGGAGACAGCAAAGGAAGTAGTTGAGTCAGCATGTGAACATTTGCCATCATGAAATGTTAGTGAGGAGTTACACTGAATCAGTCGTCAATCATCCGTTTCTCAAAACCACAACCGAGATGCAAGCCAAGAGAACCTTTTGATGAGGATCCAGGAATTAGTTTTCAAAATTGTGGCAAAATTAAACATTAGTTCCACATTTCTGAGCATGAATCAGACATCTACAAAAGCGAACGTTTGGACCTCATCCAAACACGGACAAAAACGTGTTCACAGAAAAGCATCACAATGGTTGCACCGCTGTGAGTCTTATTCACGTTGCCATGGTGATGACATACAACAGGTCCAAACACAGATTGGCAACATGAAGCTTACACACCAGCCCGGGCACGTGCTCACCTGCTTGGCCTCCTGGATCTGCTTTCGTACCACTTCCTTGATGGTGGGCGTGTTGGGTCTGGGAGGGTGGAAGAGCAGGCTGATGCTAGTGTCAAGGTCGTCCAGCGTGACCTCTGGCCAGCCCAAGTCCAGGTCCGGCACCTCCTCGTCCGACTCCACAGGGAAGTAGGTGGACGGGTTTGGTTCGACGACGCCCACCCGCCGCCCGTCCAAGTCATCCTCCACGACGGATACCTCTGCATTTTCCAGAATGAAGAGAATCTCCTCCTCAGACAGGAAATGGCTGATCTGCTCAGCCTGCAGGAAGTCCTCGTATGCGGTTTTCCCACCGCACAGCAAAGCATATATAGCCAGACGGTATGACTCTTTGTAGTGCGGTTGGATGTAGAGCGGACCTTCGTCGTCCTTCAGTGATGATATGCACGACAAATTGGACTCATTGGACGCCATCATCTCAGCACTTGACCAGAGGACGAGTGGAAGGCGAATTGGAGCAACCAGAACCGCTTCAGTGACCTCAAGATTGACACTTGGACCCTTCTACTCAAGTCCATTCCTCCAACTTTCCATACCTTCAAGGCTGATGTTCCTTCCTTGGATGATGGTCCACTCCCATCATCATCAGATCAATGACAGCCATAGTCCATCTGGCTCCTGTACGATTCTCCTCAATAGTCTACCTTTTTCTTGAAGGTGAACGTTGAGCTGATAGAGCTGCTAATACATTAAGCAAAGATGTGAGAACCAGTCTGTCAAGTGCAGGTAAACACGAAACGAGTCTTACTCAGTCACACGTGCCGCCACATCCTGAAAAACAGACTTACTCACGTTTCAGCTCAACTGGGTTTAACTTTACCGAAAGGACTTGGGAGAGTCTTGATGTGAAAAGTCCTGCATCGAGACCAGCGTCTGAGGTGTGGATCAGCCTGTTGTACCTGCTACACACACACACACAAACACACACAGTAACAAGCCCCGCCCACTCAGGCTCACCTGCAGGCAAGGAGCAGGTTTGTTCAGCCAGCCAGCAGACTCGGAGACGACATGACATGAGTCACAAAGACCACGTTGATACATTGATCATTTATTGGGGGGAAAAGCAAGGAGTCAATATTTGTGTTCGCACACCCCCCCCCCCAACAGATCCCAGAGGTAAAAGAAGAAAATAATATGGTGTTTGCTACGCTAACTTGCCAAAGTTAAGCACTCATGTTCATTTCATGTCAGCTGACCACTCGGGACGACAACTTTTAGGTACTCCCCAATGAATTAAGGCATTCCACTAACACAACGTAGTGAAAGGTGCAGCTTTTAATAACGTCACGTAATATCGGAAACATCTGCTTTGTTCGCTAGCAGCCACCGTAAAAGTTCAGTTTTTACGTTTTTTTTATAACTTTGACAGCAACAATTTGCAACTCATGCTAAAAACTCGCTCACTAGCGTCGCCGTCGCTTACTTCCTCGGTGGGGTTGGAGACTTCATGAATCTGGGCGGGGTGGGAGACTTGATGCTGCGAGCGGGTGTGGGGGTTGGGGACTTTGGAGCCGGGGTGGGAGTCGGAGACTTGGGGGATGGAGTCGGGGACTTAGCCAAAGGGGTCGGAGATTTGAAGCCTGGGGATTTTGGCGTAGGGGTTGGAGATTGCGGAGCCGGGGTTGGAGACTTCAGAGCTGGGGTTGGAGATTTAGGGGCCGGGGTTGGAGATTTAGGGGCCGGGGTTGGAGATTTTGGGGCCGGGGTTGGAGATTTTGCAGTGGAGGCGGGGGTTGGGCTCTTCATGGACAACGCCGGAGTCTGGGCCTTCGAAGGGGTGGGGGTCTTGGAAGAGGGGGCAGGCGACTTGGGTAGCCCGGGTGTGACAGAGGGCGTGGCCATTTTGGGCTGCCCAAGTTTAGCCTCGGGGATCTGCTCGCCGTGCCTGTAGACGCTGACGGTGATTTCGACAAACTCGCCGCCGTACTTGTTGCGCACGTTGATGCTGTACTTGCCGGAGTCTTCGGGCGTCACTTGGTTGATGACCAGGCTGGCAAACTTACCGCCGTCAAACGTGATCTTGGTGTGCTCGTTGGAAGCCACTTCCTGTTCATTCTTGAACCAGGTGACCTCGGGAGTCGGCTCGCCCCACACGGTGCAGGTCAGGCTCAGGGACTACAAGAAGTGAAACGTCATTGAATGTTTCAGTGTGAGACATTTGGACAACATTAAAAAAAAAATCCTGCAGCTGACATGTGATCAGCTGCTAGCGTGCTAATTGGCCGTAATGTTCATTCATTCATTCATTTTCTACTGCTTTTTCCTCACAAGGGTCGCGGGGGTGCTGGAGCCTATCCCAGCTGTCTTGGGGCGAGAGGCGGGGTACACCCTGGACTGGTCACCCAGTCAATCACAGGGCACATATAGACAAACAACCATTCACACTCACATTCATACCTATGGACAATTTGGAGTCGCTAATTAACCTAGCATGTTTTTGGAATGTGGGAGGAAACCGGAGTACCCGCAGAAAACCCACGCATGCACGGGGAGAACATGCAAACTCCACACAGAGATGGCAGAGGGTGGAATTGAACCCTGGTCTCCAAGCTGTGAGGTCTGCGCGCTAACCACTCCACCGCCGTGCCGCCGGCCGTAATGTTTAAAAACTACAGCCATTTCATTATCTATACCAGTGTTCCCCAACTCTTTTGTAGTACAATGAAGTACAGAAGTACAATAAAACACAATGCTAACACAATGCTAACCTCTACCCAAACAAGGACTCCACTAGTTGCGTTTTAATGCATCTACGCTCTGCAACGTCCACATCTGCTTCCATACGACTTCACACCGCAACATTTAGAGGGCGTGGCATTGACACACTGCAGCTCCGGTCTCTCTGGAATGCTGTCGGGGAACTTGAGCTCCACCTGAAGCCAATATTGTCTACAGTCAATGTGTGAGCACAGCGTGAACGCACCTTCTGCTCCATGATGGTGACCACATCAGGAAGACCGCCCATCACTCTGCCGCGGTCTGAAGGGACACAAGCACATGCGTAGTCACTACTGGGCTTTAGTGACACAGTTTAGACCAGACGATTAATGATCTCCTAACATTCCACTAAAGCAGTGACACTCACTTTTCTCCGCAAAGGCAGCAGCCCTAAAGGAGCAGAAAGGAGTGGGTTTGAATAAAACAAGCACTGAATACATTATAAATATTGACATTCAAGTCTGAAAGAAATGACTCACTTGAGTCTCAGGTACTCCTCGTAGGCGTCGGTGTAGGCTGCAGAGGAGGACGTGTCATATGATTAAATTGCAACTTCCAAAATGAAAATGCACATGCGCTCAACAAGCCGTGCCTTGTCCAGAGAGGTCAAAGGTTCTGGAGTGTGTCTTCACGCCGTCGTAGATCTCGATGGTGTAGAGACCCTTCTCCTTGTCCGAGGGGTCGCAGATTTGCATCCACGCCATCTCGGCCGTGCCGCCGATCCTCATCTTCTCGGAGGAGGCAATCTTGCTCTCCCTGCAGAAGGCGAAGGCGACACCACGCGCTTATGTTCAAATGTATACAGTATAATCGTAATTAATGGATGCATGTTGGCAGCACGGGCGGCACGGCGGTCTAGTGGTTAGCGCGCAGACCTCACAGCTAGGAGACCAGGGTTCAATTCCACCCTTGGGCATCTCTGTGTGAAGTTTGCATGTTCTCCTCGTGCATGCGTGGGTTTTCTCCGGGTACTCCGGTTTCCTCCCACATTCCAAAAACATGCTAGGTTAATTAGCCACTCCAAATTGTCCATAGGTATGAATGTGAGTGTGAATGGTTGTTTGTCTATATGTGCCCTGTGATTGGCTGGCGACCAGTCCAGGGTGTACCCCGCCTCTCGCCCGAAGACAGCTGGGATAGGCTCCAGCACCCCCGCGACCCTCGTGAGGAAAAAGCGGTAGAAAATGAATGAATGAATGAATGTTGGCAGCACAGTCCAGAACTTGTTCAGCTTCTTCCCACATTCCAAAAACATGCATGTGAGGTGAACCTCATGTGAGGTGAACATCATGTGAGGACAAGCGGCATAAAAAAATGGATGGATGTATTTTACCAGAGTCAATATGTGCTGCTGTTAATGTGCTTGAAGTGTAGTGAGGTCAGGTAAGATTAAGTCAACAAAGAATGGCTCATGAGATGGAAGGCCTAGCCAATCAGGGCTTAAAGAAAGCAAAGATGTGCGTTTGGAGAGTTGAAAACGTGTCTAAAGTTATTATAGTAAAATAAAACAGCACCGAGTTAACAAAGGAGATGTCATGTTGGCACACTGGATCAGCTCAGGAGTCAAACAGAACAAGTTAGAAGAGGTGGCATCTGCATCACACATGGAGGTCAGCAAGTATTTGACATGAACCTGCCGTACTCCAAGAAAGAACATACTTGTGTTTCCACACGGTCTTCATCTCCTCCGTGTAGTAGTTCATGTAGCATTGCAGACGGATGCCCTCTGGTGTGCACTGGATCACCAGGTCGGAGGCTGACTCACCTGAAACAAACATCACAGTTACCAACATAAGGTGCAGGGTATATACTGTACTAGTATGTACTATGGTAATGGTAATGGTAATGGTTTTATTTCATTTGAACCCGCATCAATTCACTGTTCCACATGTCCAAAAGGAGTAGGAAGAAGCAAAGCTTATTAAATCCTACCCCTCCATCTGGTACTTTTACAATCAGTAACTGTTACATTTGTTCACTTCCTGTTTTCCTAATTAATAATTTAATTTTATTTAATTTTATTTAATTTTATTTAATTTTATTTAATTTTATTTAATTTTATTTAATGCGATTTTATTTTATTTTAGATGAACTATATCAGTTGAAGTATTAGTGATTTTAGAAATAAGGAGTTAGTATGTCCTCTGTAGGCGGCATTATGAATTATCCTTACTGACCTTTTTTGCAGTACACTTAGCGAGTGAAGATTGCTTTTATAGTTATTACCCATATTTCCAACTACTATGTAGAGCAGTGGAAAATAATGTTCCTGGGATATACATATCCATTAAATACTACATTAATAGGATATATGCACTGGTGCATAGTGTTCATTGTACTTATTGTATATGGTAGATATATAAATGGACGCTGATTGACCGGGTCAAGTCGCTAATGAGACTTACCAGCAATTTTGGCGATGGCGTTGATGATGTCATCAAAGACTGTCAATAAAAGAGACATAAGTCAAACATGGCGCATGGAGCTGATGAAGAGTCACACAAACAGGAAGTACCTTGTCCTGAAATGTCAAACGTGGAGGTGTCCTTTCCACGCTCGTCACCAATCACAGCCTTGTAGACCCCCTGATCCTTTCTGGAGAACTGCAACGTTTCCAGGAGATGAGCAAACAATAACAATCAATGCATGCCAACAGGAATTTGGCAAATTTGGCGCTCGACAGCTCACCAACGGGATGGGAAGAGCGCAGGCTCCCGACATGACGTTGGGAGGAGTTTCTGGAACAATCTCCTCGTCCTCTTTGTACCAGTGGAAGGTGGTCTCCTTCTTCATGTTGGCCAGCTGAAACGCCACACAGATGTTGGCCGGAGTATCGACCAAAAAGGGGAAACAGAAGATGGAATGTGCAGAATATGTAAAACCTTGCAAGCCAGCATCACGGTACAGTCCTCGGTGACAGTGAAGCTCAGATACTCGGAGAAATGTGCACCTGAAGTGACAAACAACATGAACAAGAACATTATTTCCAACGAGGGTTCAACTCCACCCTCGGCCATCTCTGTGTGGAGTTTGCATGTTCTCCCTGTGCATGCGTGGGTTTTCTCCGGGTACTCCGGTTTCCTCCCACATTCCAAAAACATGCTAGGTTAATTGGCGAAATTGTCCATTGGTATGAATGTGAGTGTGAATGGTTGTTTGTCTATATGTGCCCTGTGATTGGCTGGCCACTAGTCCAGGGTGTACCCCGCCTCTCGCCCAAAGAAAGCTGGGATAGGCTCCAGCACCCCCGCGACCCTTGTGAGGAAAAAGCGGTAGAAAATGAATGAATAAAATAAAATAAAAAATAAAAAATAAAAAATAAAAAATAAAAAATAAAAAATAAAAAATAAAAAATAAAAAATAAAAAATAAAAAATAAAAAATAAAAAATAAAAAATAAAAAATAAAAAATAAAAAATAAAAAATAAAAAATAAAAAATAAAAAATAAAAAATAATCTGTTGAAAAAAGAAAAAAGAAAGAAGAGGCGTGTTGTCGGCGCTGGAGCTAATTGATGTGCTACAACACTTTTATTACAAAAGTTGATCTGAACTCTGCACTAATCTGAACGAGTTCTATACACACAGGAAATAAAATACCGTATTTACCGGACTATAAGTCGGGAAGACTTTTTTTCATAGGTTGGCTGTTCCTGTGACTTATACTCCAGAGCGACTTATAAATGAAAAAAACTGTTTATGTTCCATAAACACTGGACACCTTTTCTGTTCATGTTTATATTTCAACTATATCAACTTATCAACTATAATGTGTCTGGATCTTTGTTTTAACACGGTACCTTGCTTCCTGACGTACTCTCTCCTCTGAAACTCCGCCTCCTTCAGGGCAGCGAGGAAGACTAGAAGTAGAAAGTCAAAAATGTTTAGTCAAAAAAAAATCCCACTGCCCGTCCCCAGACATCCAATGTGAGTGTGGATGAAATTTACCATCTCCGACCAGGACCAGGGAGCTCTGTGCTTTGGCCTTGCCGTCGTGAATCTGGACCGTGTACGTGCCCTCGCTGGCTCTGGTGAAGTTATCCACGGTCATCTGGATGATGCCTGTGGCCACATCGTGACTCATTTTGTGGCCCTGCAAACAACATCAGCAGACATTTTATTTTCTTACAGTAGACCTTTGCGCAAATGGATGTTACCTCGCCGCTGGTCACTTCCTTGTCGTTGACGATAAATCTATACGACACCGAGGGCGAAATCTTCACAGCCTGCGCCCAGAAACGTACGTGACCTTTCTCCAAAACCTCGTAGTTGAGTCCGTGCTTCAGAGGAACAACTGAATGCGAAAAAAAGCCAGCACATTAGTTTGCGATGACGTGGCGCCATCTTATGGACAAGTGTGACACTCACTCGGGTTTCTGATGGCGTGGCTGAGTTCCAGCATGGTGTTCAATGCTGCAGAGGAAGAATAGCAACGTGAGGAAAAGTCTTAGCAACCAGCAGATCACATGACACAGCCGCAAGCTTACCGTCCTCAGTGAGAGTGTGACTGGCGGACACTCCGTCTGTGTCGGTGACGACCACAGAGTAACGACCCAAGTCGTCTTTATCAGGGTTGATGAAACTCAGTTTGGAGCTGAAAAGCAGTTAATAAACCATCAACTCAATCCGCGCTGCTTCCACGTTTACTAGAAATCCTGAGACAAGAGTGTCAAACGTACTTGCGGCCCTTTGTCGTGATAGCGATACGAGGACATTCGCCGATGGCCTTATAGTTCTTAGACCACACAAATTCGGAGGTGGTGCTGATATCGGAGGCTTCCAGAGACAGGAAGATGTCACCCGTCTCCTCGTCAACGCCGGCCACGATCTCCTTGGTGCCTGGCGACGTGAATGAGGTCAGCTGACCTACTGAGCTTTTACCCAAAACCGAACAAAAGTCTTACCTGGAGGAGGTCTGGCGCAGACGGCCTCTGTCACCATGGAGGGCTTACCGATACCGTGTGCGTTGACGGCACGAACTCTGAACACGTATGACTCCCCCTCCTCCAGATCAGTCACCTGCAGGATATTGATGGTAATGGTTTTATTTCATTTGAACATGCATCAGATTACAATTGAATGCATCACATAATCAGTTCACAGTTCCACATGTCCAAAATGAGTAGGTAGAAGCAAAGCTTATTAAATCCTACCCCTCCATCTGGTACTTTTACAATCAGTAACTGTTACATTTGTTCACTTCCTGCTTTCCTAATATAGTTTTATTAATTTTGCTTTTTTTTGTTTTTTTTAAATTTTATTTTATTTTTTTTTTGTCACGTACTGAAGTACGAGGTGATATGAGCATCCAATGACATAATGGGTACCATAGTAAGTGTCAATATAGTGATATATATAGCACATCATGCCTGGTTCAAGACTCTTCATCCTTGTATTTAGCAAACATCAACTGCTTGTATTGTTTCTTGAATTGGCTCATCGTTGTGCATTGTTTGAGGTCCTTACTCAATCCATTCCATAGTTTGATTCCACATACTGAAATGCTATGGCTTTTTAACGTAGTCCTAGCATAGAAGTGTTTCAAATCCCTGTGATCATATTTCTCCTCTCTTGTAGAGAAGTATTGGATGACATTTTTAGCTAATTGGTTATTTTTAGCCTTGTGCATTATTTTAGCTGTTTGAAGATGAACTATATCACCAAGTTGAAGTATTTGTGATTTTAGAAATAAGGAGTTAGTATGTTCTCTGTAGGCGGCATTATGAATTATCCTTACTGACCTTTTTTGCAGTACATTTAGCCAGTGAAGATTGCTTTTATAGTTATTAGCCCATATTTCCACACAATAAGTAAGATATGGTAGAACCAGAGAGCAATAAAAAGTGTGGAGTGATTTCTGATTGAGAACAAAATTTGCTTTGTTCAATACTGAAATATTTCTGGCCACCTTATATTTGTAATATGAGGTTTCCAGCTCATATTTTCATCTATTGTGATCCCCAGAAATGTATTTTCGCTCACCCTTTCAATGTCCACACCGTCTATTTGTATTTGCTGGTGAGTGTCCTTTCTGCTGTTACCAAACAGCATGATTGAGGGCAAAGACATATTGCAAAATTGTGAAGAGTACCAAAATATTTGGAGTAGCTAAAGGGATGGAGCTTTGTCTCACTTGCAAGTAGCGTTGAGTGATGGCGTCCTGATTCAGAGTGACAAACTCAGAGGAGCCCTTCTTGGCCATGTCCACAAAGTAGCCAGAGACGGCGCTCGCCCCCGTGTACACCGGAGCTTTCCATACGAGAACCAGGGAGTGACTCCTCACCTCGCTGAAGGTCAGGTCGTAAGCAGGACCTTTCCGTGAACAAAAAGAGTTCACACACAGTGTTGATGAATGACCGCTGACCAAATGACCCAATTATGGGCGTACCTGGCTGCTCCATGTTCCAAGCTTCACATTTCATTGGGAGGCTGGGAGCCGAGGGCACGCCCACGCCTGCTACATTGGCAGCCTGAACCTTAAACTCATAGAAGGTCCCCTCGGTCAGGTTGTCAACCTGAAGACACAGACGGTGACATATGTCAGACACAAACACGTCAGAATGACGCAGCACATGATGACATGTTGCTGTCGCTCACAGTGCAGACTCTATCCATGATGGCGCTCAGGTTGACCTCCTTCCAAATAAGTGTGTCGGCGTTGCGCTTGTCTACGTAGTAGGCATTGATTTTGGAGCCGCCGCAGCGTTTGGGGCTCTTCCAGGCCACGGTCATGGACGAGCCATCACAGCTCAGCATGCAGATGCCGTAGGGGGCGCTGGGGGTGGCTGTTTCACAATGACACAGTAGATATTTACTTACGGGGCACGTACAGTATAAGGAACCACACAATCTCTGTTAAAAAGATGTCAGTTGGAACACTCGTGATAAAACGGAGGTGGTGGGAAGGAGGTGCAATGATCCAATACATACCACAATGAACCCCCCCACCTGGCAGAACAATGAAATAGCAGAATGCTTCTGATTGTCCATGTGTTGACGATGAATAAAGTTGTCAGCCTTTTAGGGTGCAAGCGATGTCAAACTCACCGAGGGCGGACTCCACTTCGATGGGAGATGATTCCTGAGATTCGTCGCTGAGGCCGAAGACGTTCACGGCTTGGACTCGAAACACGTAGCTCTCCCCAGGGGTCAGGCCGTGCACAACAAACCTGAAACGGACATCGAGGTTGTAATTTACTGTTACAACTGTGCATAACTAATTTAATTAGAACCATCCATTATTTTTTTTTGCACCTTATTCCTTTTCCACCTTATTATTTTTCTTACTCACCTGCTGTGTTTGAAGGGTTTGTGGTTACATGGGAACCATTCCTTGGTCCCAACAATGCGGCCGTCGATATAGTATCCCATCAGGCCCTGCGTGTGCTTGGGCGCATCCCACTGGACAAATACAGACGACTTGGTGTTCCGGGTGGCCACCACCTGGCCAGGAGCGGAAGGGACACCTGTTGGTTAAGTGAGGGAAAAACCATTAGTGACGCCAAACTAACTGTTTACGCTGTACATTGTTGTTCATATTTGATGTAATGTATTATTTATTATTTATTATTTATTATTTATTATTTATTATTTATTATTTATTATTTATTATTTATTATTTATTATTTATTATTTATTATTTATTATTTATTATTTATTATTTATTATTTATTATTTATTATTTATTATTTATTATTTATTATTTATTATTTATTATTTATTATTTGGGCTGTGCCCCGCCCCGCTTTTACTCATGTTTATTAACCAATGAATGTTGTATTTTGGTGTGTCTTCTATTCTGTTTAATTGCTTTATTCAACCTCATTCTCCTGTAAAGTGTCTGAGTATTTTGAAAAGCGCTATACAAAAAATAAAAAAAATGTAAAATGTTTATTATTTATTATTATACGGGAGCCAGGCAACGACATTTCTTTGGCAATTTCACTGCTGTGTTATTGTGCAATGACAATAAAGGAAGTCTATCTATCGATCTATCTTTACATAACATTCACTACTCCCAGAAAGTGGCCACAGTGTATATCTGATTATGTATTTGATATGATTGCAAACATTATTTGAATCCTTCCATTCATTTTCTATGCCACATATGCCTCACCAGGGTCACAGGGTATGCTGGAGCCTATCCCTGCTGACTTTGGGAATGCGTGAGGAACCTAGCAAACGCCACACTGAGATTCAAACCCTGATCTCCTGACTGTGTGGCTACCACTGTGATACCACTGTGCTGTCCATTATTTCAATATTTATATCAATGTACCCTATGAAAATGTATATTTATTGGCTGCCGACTAGTCCAGTGTGTACCCTGCCTCTTGTCTGAAGATAGCTGGGATAGGCTCCGGCGTACCTGTCATCCTAGCGAGGACAAGCATTACAGAAAATGTATGAATGGATGGAAAGCATGTCCTGTATTACGGAGTATAGCGGGAGATTGGATAAATATCATATCAAAAAACACAAATGTGGACATGTTGAGCTTGATGGCCATTAAAGTGACAGCTGCTGTGAAACAAAAGTAAAAAAAAAGTGTGTGAACTGGCTTTAAAAGCAACATGCTGCTGCAGCTAATGCTAGCACGCGGAAGCAGGACTGTGAAGCATGACGCAGCAAAATCACTTTTCAGAGTGGAAAGTATCGGAAGTAAAAGATGTGAGGGGTGAATGAAAGCATCCTGGTGAAGAAAAGATACATACGTATACATATATACGATATACATACGTACCAAAAGACAACTCACAACCTGCAACATACACATTTTTCCACATTGAACATAATGTACATGATAGGACACTGGTACGCTGTTACATGATGTTTTGGTAACTGATGCGTTCATGTCGGGGGGCCCTTACCATCCAGATCAACCTTTTGGACGGGCTCAGAGGGCGCGGAGGCCTCGCTGGAGCCGTACGTGTTGACCGAATAGACTCGGAACTGGTACTTTTGGCCGTCTTGCAAATCAAAAACCGGGTAACGAGGAGAGTGCAGTTTGACTGCTGTGTTGATCCGCTGCCACACTGCAGTGCCTGCTAAGCACTGCGGGAGAATCGGACATAACAAGCGCGACGTTTATCAACACTGAGTAGCAAAGTAAAAACCCAAATTTGACAGGACGCCGACATCTGATGTTGAGCCATATGTATGAAAAAAGTGAGAGATGAAGGTGACATACAAACACACACACACACCTTCTCAATGACGTACCACAGGGGAGATCGTCCGCGGGGGCTGGGAGGCTTCCAGCTGAGCACGACATATGATTTGAAAATCTCGGACGCGTGAACGTCAGTGGGCTCCCCCGGGATAGTTACATAGCCTGGTTTGACAATGAACCATGTAGAGGCATCAAGTGCACACAGTAGCGAGTGTGTTAAAGAGACTGAGAGTTAAGACCGAAGGCGAGACTGAGACACCCGGCACACTTCAAAACTCCTAAATGGTTACATTTCATGACTGAACAAGCACAGTTAGACGTGTTGTTAGAGCAAACAACACGTCTGTTATGATAGTACCAAACCTACATAGATATGTATAGTACACATATTACGTAAACAATTGACAAAAAAAATGTTGTCTATTTTCCAAATTAACCTAATCAAGAGTTTTCATAATAACTTTTCAAATTGTTATTATTATTAGTAACATCATCAAGATTCCCATTATTATAAACACAGACGATCCTATTCGGATGTGAAAGTGCACATTAAGAGTACATTAGTTAAGGGAGTGTGTTCCGAGTAGGTCACAAAGAGGGACGTGTTATACCGTTATTTTCTGGACTATAAGTCGCTCTAGAAACTCAATCTGCAGACCCTGGTTTGAGACCACAGGACTCACTAGACCAACCCAAAAAATTAAGGGTTGTGGTTGGTTAGTTTTAGTATATGCTGTATTTTCTGGACTATAAATCGCACAAGGCCAAAAATGCATAATTAGGTTGAAAAAAACATACAAAAGTCGCACTGGAGTATAAGTCGCATTTTTTGCGGGTAATTTATTTTACGAACTACTTGACCAAAACAGACATTACGTCCTCTTGGAAGGCAAGTTCTAACAATGATAAAAGAATAGAGAACAGGCTGAATAGATGTAAGATATGCTAACACAATGGTTATTCAGCTACACAAAAAATATAAACATGAACAGAAAAGGTGTCCAGTGTTTATGTAACATAAACAATTTATTAATTTATAAGTCGCTCTGGAGTATAAGTCGCAGGAACAGCCAACCTATGAAAAAAAGTGCGACTTATAGTCCGGAAAATACGGTATTTATTAGTATTGGGTACTGTTAAGGTCAGGTTTCACACGGTGGAAGATTGGTTTGAGGCGGGTTTAAGGTGGGTTTAAAGTTGGGTTTGAGGTGGGTTTAAAGTTGGGTTTGAGGTTGGTTTGAGGTGGGTTTAAAGTTGGGTTTGAGGTGAGTTTAAAGTTGGATTTGAGGTGGGTTTAAAGTTGGGTTTGAGGTTGGTTTTGAGGTTGGTTTGAGGCTACCAGAAGACAAACTACGCTACTGTACCTTCCAAGTCATCATTCCTGATCACAATGTCGTACTTCCCTTCCCTCTTAATCACTGTTCAGTAGTGAAAGAGCAGAACCGTGATGAGTCGCTCGGACGGGACTTCCTCTATTTACCTTCGTGGCTACCTTGCAGCCTCTCATTCTCGGCAGGGTCCAGAGCAGTCACCTTCTCAGACTTGCGGGACGGCCTGCTGATGCCGGCGCTGTTCACGGCTCTGACGCGGAAATGGTAGCAGTGGCCGACCTTCAGGCCGTGCACTGGGTATTTGCAGACTTTCACAGGGGCGTCGTTGCACTGGACCCAGGTGTCGCTCCCGGCCTCGCACCTACACACCAAATGATGACATCAGCAGTGGAAAAACCAAGGTTCCTTCGGTTCCTACATTCTTATTTTTTATCGAAGCTATTTCTTGAAGCTTAAAAGTACACGCTAGCTTTCAGTGTCAAGTGTCTTGAAGACTCCAATGTGTGCATGCTGACCTGTCCACAAAGTATCCAGTGATTGCTGCCTCGTTGACGGTGTTGGGGGGTTTCCAGGCAACCAGGACATAATCGGAGTTGATGTCATACGCCTTGACACTCATCGGGGCACCAGGAGCCCCAGCTACAGGGGCGGTGGCATCTAAGGAAGAAGAACAAGACATTAACTGTAGAACAAATTACAAACGTGGTGTCCATAGTGCAGCACAGGACATGTTTTTGTTGACCTGTGGCACATTTAAAAAACAAATAAACGTAAAAATGTCCCCACTCGGACCATTAACAAGGATGATTATATCCACACTGAAAATAAGTGTAGATTGTCTACTATTTTATTTGACTTTCATTCATTCATTCATGGGTGCTGGAGCCTATCCCAGCTGACATATAGACAAACAACCATTCACACTCGCATTCATACCTATGGACAATTTGGTGTCGCCAATTAACCTAGCATGTTTTTGGAATGTGGGAGAAAACCGGAGTACCCGGAGAAAACCCACACATGCACGGGGAGAACATGCAAACTCCACACAGAGATGGCCGAGGGTGGAATTGAACCCTGGTCTCCTCGCTGTGAGGTCTGCGCGCTAACCACTCTACCGCTGTGCAGCCCTTTATTTGACTTCATACAAAAAATAAAGAAAAAAATCACTGAAAATATGCATTTGTATATGTAATATTAGTATTAGTAAGTAAGTATTTGGATAATATTTACCCATATATATTTCACCTCGTACTTCGGTACAAGGTACATTATTAAAAAAAAAATAATAACAATAATAATAATAATATAAAAAACTTAAACTGTATTATGGAAAGCAGGAAGTGAACAAATGTAACAGTTACTGATTGTAAAAGTACCAGATGTAGGGGTAGGATTTAATAAGCTTTGCTTCTTCCTACTCCTTTTGGACATGTAGAACTGTGAACTGATTATGTGATGCATTCAATTGTAATCTGATGCATGTTCAAATGAAATAAAACCATTACCATTACCATATTTTGCTTGCAGTCAATTATATTTACCGTCTTAGCATATCTTGAACCTACACCAATGTAAAGAACATGAAAGTGGTCCCCATATGGCATGATCAAGTACTACCTGAGACAAAGAGGTACGCGCAGTGCTCGGTGGTTCCATCCTTGCTGTAGATGCGGACCGTGTAGAGACCCTCGTCGTCCTTGGCCAAGTGAGGCAGGACGAGACGGGCCACTCCCCCGCCCACCGACATCTCAGCCAGATGACTGGGCTTCAAAGGTTTATCTGTCGGACAGCAAGATGGAGCACAGCACGACCACTAAAATCGGCTATTATGGGATTATCGGAAGGGGAAAATGACCTACCGTCACGGTACCACTGCACCACAGGAGGTAAGTTTGGGAGGTCGGGGACTACTACCATGGAACACAGCAGACTGGCGGACTCGCCCTCCACACCAAAGGTTACAGGGAAACAATCCACAAGGGTAACCTCCAGCTTGGTGGGATGGATGTCAGTCAGGTGGGGCACTAGCAGGCACAAAGCAGGAAGAAGCTTTGGGTGGTGATTCAAACAACCAAAACCAAACAGAAGTAGTCGATATAAGCTTTTTATAGCATGGGCAGAGGTTTTGTGGTAACTAGGTCAGTTTAAGCACTTTAGTAGGGTACACAACAGTTTGGCACCCTTCCGCTCGGGCAACAGGAGCAGTGGTAGGCTCGCTACATAAATGGGTGGAGCTAGACATAGTGCAGTGTGTTGATTGGCAGGCAAGGAATGATCACTTCCAGAATGTATACCGTATTTTCTGGACTATAAGTCGCACTTTTTTTTTTATAGGTTGGCTGTTCCTGCGACTTATAAATGAAAAAACTGTTTATGTTACATAAACACCGGACACCTTTTCTGTTCATGTTTATATTTTTTGTGTAGCTGAATAACCATTGTGTTAGCATATCTTGCACCTATCCAGCCTGTTCTCTATTCTTTTATTGTTAGAACTTGCCTTCCAAGATGGCGTAATGTCTGTTTTGGTCAAGTAGTTTGTAAAATAATTTACCTGCAAAAATTGCGACTTATACTCCAGTACGACTTATGTACGTTTTTTTCTACCTAATTATGCATTTTTGGCATTGTGCGACTTATACTTCAGAGCGACTTATTAATGAAAATATACAAGGTATTTTCCAGAATATAAGTTGCACTTTTTTTCATAGGTTGGCTCTTCCTGCGACCTGTTCTCTATTCTTTTATTGTTAGAACTTGCCTTCCAAGATGGCGTAATGTTTTGGTCAAGTAGTTTGTAAAATAATTTACCTGCAAAAAATGCGACTTATGTACGTTTTTTTCTACCTAATTATGCATTTTTGGCTTTGTGCGACTTATACTTTAGAGCGACTTATTAATGAAAATATATACCGTATTTTCCAGAATATAAGTCACACTTTTTTTCATAGGTTGGCTGTTCCTGCGACTTAGATTCCAGAGCGACTTATAAATGAAAAAACTGTTTGTTACATAAACACCGGACACCTTTTCTGTTCATGTTTATTTTTTGTGTAGCTAAATAACCATTGTGTTAGCATATCTTACACCTATTCAGCCTGTTCTCTATTCTTTTATTGTTAGAACTTGCCTTCCAAGATGGCGTAATGTCTGTTTTGGTCAAGTAAAATGCGACTTATACTCCAGTGTGACAATGTTTTTTTCTACCTAATTATGAATTTTTGCCATTGTGCAACTTATACTCCCGAGCGACTTATAGTCCAGAAAATAAGGTTCTTTCCATTTTTGAGATTTCATAACTGTGTCCTCTCACCTAGTCCGATCTGGCTGGACCAGCCGGCTCCAGCTGCTCCTGCACAAACATGAAAGTCATCATTGCAGAGACGGCAGGAACAAGCATCGATAAGCAATCATACGGTGAGGTTGGTTGGGACTTACTCCTGACAGTCACGGCGGCCGTGCTTGTCGCTGTGCCGTACGCGTTGCTGGCTACGGCGCTGTACTCGGCAGTGTCGCTCACCACACACCTGAGAAACAACAGTGTGTCAACTTGCACTCAATGTGGGACTTCTATGGTTATCTTTGTGAGGGTATCATTCGTCTTGGATATTATTAGATGGGATGGATGGATGGATGGATGGATGGAAGATAGATAGATAGATAGATAGATAGATAGATAGATAGATAGATAGATAGATAGAGAGAGAGAGAGAGAGAGAGAGAGAGAGAGAGAGAGAGAGAGAGCGAGAGCGAGAGCGAGAGCGAGAGCGAGAGAGAGAGAGAGAGAGAGAGAGAGAGAGAGAGAGAGAGAGAGAGAGAGAGAGAGAGAGAGAGAGAGAGAGAGATAGATAGATAGATAGATAGATAGATAGATAGATAGATAGATAGATAGATAGATAGATAGATAGATAGATAGATAGATAGATAGATAGATAGATAGATAGATAGATAGATAGATAGATAGATAGATAGATAGATAGATAGATAGATAGATAGATAGATAGATAGATAGATAGATAGATAGATAGACTGGAGAAGGCGGCGGAGTGGACGAGTCGCAGAGTGAGAATAGAAAGGAAGAAATGTGACCTTCACTGTGGTCATAGACTATTTTAAAGGTGAGTCAATGTCCAGCTGCGAGGGTCTTCTTTCTTACAGGACGTTCAATTGGCACACATTTTTTTCATTTTGATCAGCCTGCGACATACACCGGTGTCTCCTTGGCGACCAACTACTGTAACAAGAAGGGGTTCGGCTTCGGCGAGAGGACCGGGGGCCAAGAAAGTGGGAGTGCAGCGGGAAGAATTTAAGGCTCGAATGACGCAAAGGTCAGCGCTTTGACATGAACAGCTGATGAGTCTTGAAGAAGAAGGGGGCCAGAACCTCCTCCTCTATTTCACTGCACTAAAACTGCCTTTGCCCAACATGTCTTCTCAAAACTCAAAAGGTTACCACTGTCTTTCATTTTCTTTCTTCCCGGTAGACATTGTTGGAACGGAACATAATGTTGATGTCATACCTGCTAATGATCAAACTGTGGACTCCATACTTGTTCTCAATCTTGTACTTTCCTGGCGCGCTCAGCGGGTCCACCGGCACTCCTCCTTTGTACCTGCACACACACACACACACACACATACACACAATATTATTAACATTAATGTAACAAAACTGTTCAATGTATTGTGTGAAAGGAGTGTCTTAGATTAAACCTCTTGACAAGTACACTCATTCACTCATTCATTCATTTTCTACCTCTTATCCTCACGAGGGTCGCGGGGGTGCTGGAGCCTATCCCAGTCACACAAGGCCAAAAATGCATAATTAGGTAGAAAAAAACATATATAAGTCGCACTGGAGGATAAGTCGCATTTTCATTCATTCATTCATTCATTTTCTACCGCTTATCCTCACGAGGGTCGCGGGGGTGCTGGAGCCTATCCCAGCTGTCTTCGGGCGAAATCTCAAAAATGGAAAGTACCGTATTTTCTGGACTATAAGTCGCTTGGGAGTATAAGTCGCACAAGGCCAAAAATGCATAATTAGTAAGAAAAAAACATACATAAGTCGCACTGGAGTAGTCACATAATAAGTATAAGTCACATTTTCATTCATTCATTCATTTTCTACCATTTATCCTCACGAGGGTCGCAGGGGGTGCTGGAGCCTGTCCCAGCTGTCTTCGGGCGAGAGGCGGGGTACACCCTGGACTGGTGGCCAGCCAATCACAGGGCACATATAGACAAACAACCATTCACGCTCACATTCATACCTATGGACAATTTGGAGTCGCCAATTAACCTAGCATGTTTTTGGAATGTGGGAGGAAACCGGAGTACCCGGAGAAAACCCACGCATGCACGGGGAGAACATGCAAACTCCACACTGTCCAAAGTGGGGTGTCCTTTTTATTGCCTCGTGTCAGAATATTGTAAAAAAAAAAAAAAAGGGATTTATTACAGCCAAGGGTGTGATTGAACTAGAGTCTCCTAGGTGTAAAGTCCGCGCACTAACCAGTCGACCACAGCCCAACAGGTACAGTTGATTCTTAAAACAGACAGGTTAATAAGGTTCTGACCATTTAACGATGGGCCTGGGGTTTCCCAGCACGGTGCAGAACAGTTTCACGGGGGTCTTCTCCCACACTGTGTGGGGCCGCAGGGCCACCATGAAGTCAGGCAACCTCGGGATTTCATCCAAGTCCACTTTCTTGTACATCATCTCCTTAACCTGTGACACAACATGGCTTTACATCGATTGATTGGCTGATGGTTGGGACTATTTGGTTCATACTCCCAGTGACAAAGTGCAGCAAATTATTACTATTATTATTATTATTACTCCAGAAGTACTTGCCTCTTTCTCCATAGCGAGACTATCAACTTGAGCCTTGGTGGCAATCTTCATCCTTTGGAGCTCTTCCTGAATGGCGGCCAATCCTTTTTCCACCTTGGTACTCCTCGGTCTCTTCAGTCACTTCGGTGGTCCTACCAACACACAATGTTACCGTACACTACACTACACAGCACACAACTGCCCTGCTTTTCATTATTTCCACAGTTAATGATCACATAATGTGAGAAGTGGGTGGGTGTGGATTTACACTTAAACTAGCGTGGCATACGTATGTCAGCAAGCGGTGGAAGCCTCACCTCTGCCGGAACACCGGGATGGTATAGGCTGGTTCCGCCATCGCCTCTGTGGCCTGGGCCTGCACCTGAGCCGCTGACTTGCAAGTTGATTTCCTGCTGAGGGGAACACATGTCAATGTGTCTGGAGAGTGGAGCTTCTGGCCTGAGAAGCTCATTTAGCTCCCATGGAAGCAATGCCAAGTCGGGTACAGGATGGTCTCTTTACGGGGTGGAACTTAAGTGATGATAAGATTTGGTCAAGTTAAGGCAGTGCTGGTGTTGACGAGTAGGTCAGGTTCAGGGATTGGCATGCACTCTGGGGGGGCTGGGAGGGCAACATGGCGGCCAGGTACAGGATGACCTGTTGATAACAACTTGTAATGCCTCAGACCCTTTTCCCCAGTTCATCAGTAGCAACTACTTGTATTCTCGGTTGAACACATCAGGCGCCAACCAGATTAGCAGCCATGGAAAAAGGAGTAACCCAGAGTGTCCAAAGTGGGGTGTCCTTTTTATTGCCTCATCTCAGAATATTAAAAATATTTAAAAAAAGTGATTTATTATGAATGAAATATAATAATAGATATCACACGAGGTACACTATTAAAAAAACAAACTTAAACTGTATTATAGAAAGCAAGTAAACAAATGAAACAGTCACTAATTGTAAAAGTAAACTGTATTATGGAAAGCAGGAAGTGAACAAATGTAACAGTTACTGATTGTAAAAGTAAACTGTATTATGGAAAGCAGGAAGTGAACAAATGAAACAGTTACTGATTGTAAAAGTAAACAGTATTATGGAAAGCAGGAAGTGAACAAATGAAACAGTTACTGATTGTAAAAATACCAAATGGAGGGGTAGGATTTAATAAGCTTTGCTTCTTCCTACTCCTTTTGGACATGTGGAACTGTGAACTGATTATGGGATGCACTCAAATTGTAATCCGATGCATGTTCAAATGAATATAAAACCATTAGCATTACCATATTAGCCACAATACAATAAAACTAAAATCCTTGAAGAGGGATGCGTTGGCGACTCAAGTCTCTGTGAGGAATGGGTAGTGGTTCTCAGTACGTGGCCCAAAATAAATAAATAAATAAATCAATAAATATAAAAAATAAATAGTAAATAAATACATAAATATATAGATTTTTTAATTACAAAAAACTTAAATTATATTACTTAAATTACTGAAAATATGCATTTGCATATGTAATATTTACATAGTATTTGGATAATATTTACCCATATATATATCACCTCGTACTTTGGTACGAGGTACATTATTAAAAATAAATAAATAAATAATAATAATAAAAAAAACAAACTGTATTATGGAAAGCAGGAAGTGAACAAATGTAACAGTTACTGATTGTAAAAGTACCAGATGGAGGGGTAGGATTTAATAAGCTTTGCTTCTTCCAACTCCTTTTGGACTTCCACATCTGACTGTATTGACCAACACAGCACATTTACTGTACAAAATGAATATGCAAACGGTCCCCCACATCCTTTTGTACCTGAATGAGGCCCTCGGTGGAAAAAGTAACCCAACCGCACACAGTTTAAGCAAAAGCTGCAGAGCACCAGCGGCTGTGAGTACACTTGAAATCTTCCATTTATTCTTACTTGGCTTGATTTGCAGCAGGCCTATGCTTTCTTTGCAGCTTGCATTTGTCATGCAGAGCCTTAGCTCTTCTTAGGCTTAAGTCAAGCTAAAGCACCATGAAGCTCTTTGGGTTGGGACCTTCTGCACGACACACAGTAGTGATAAAGTAAACAGAACTGGTGACTGATTATAATTCAGAATAAGACCAAAATGTGGACCACCATCATGGATGACGTGGTTGTTCAGCATCACCATACTTGATGTTAACAAAGGTTAACTATTAAAAAAAAGCGAGCTGTCAGCCAGACAAAAATGGACCTGGCAAAGCAGCAGAAGGCAGAGACGGACTTCAGCTTCATACCTTTGTGTCTGCTGGCTGATTACACGCTTTGTGCTGTGCTGATAAGCTAAATCACTTTTGACTTGGCTGCCATACTTCTGCCTCTTGTACCAGGGAATGACTTTGGAAGACATGACCGGAAGACGTCAAGGACACCTTGCTACACGGACCAGGAGTGGGAAAGGAAGACCAAACATATGTTATGTTAGCATGACATCAATACTACTTTCTATTCTATGAGTCGCTCCTCTCTGTGATTGGCTGGCAACCAGTCCAGGGTGTACCCTGCCTCTCGCCCGAAGACAGCTGGGATAGGCTCCAGCACCCTCGACCCTCGTGAGGAAAAAGCGGTAGAAAATGAATGAATGAATGAATGAGTCGCTCCTCTGTTAATATTAGTATGTAGACCATCACAAGCTATCCTCATCCTATTCTAGTACTTCATGTGTCTAGACCGGGGGGGTCCAAGATGTGGCTTGGGAGCCAGCAGCTGTTTTTTTATTGGCCCACAGCATAATCTAAAACTATAATTTAACTAACAAATTTTTTTTAATGCCTAAATTGGATAAATCAGCAGGAATTTTGCAGAAAAAAGTCAAAAATATGAAAAGAAAAAAGATGAATCACAAAAAGCCGCAATTTTATGAGAATATAGTAAACCTCGGATATATCGGATTCAATTGTTCCCACTGGTTTTGTCCGATATAAGCGAAATCCGTTATATGCCTATACCGGAAAATGTCCGTTATAAAAATCCGTTATAAAAAATCCGATATATGCAATGAATTTTTATTGGAAATGCATTACAGAAAAATCGGTTCTTTTTTATCTGTTGTGAGCGAATTTCCGATATATCCGAGTCCGATATATCCGAGGTTTACTGTACCACATTATTATGACGAAAAATAATGTAATTTCAGTAGCGTATTGTTGAAATATAAAAGAAAAAAAAGAAATTCATTTATAAAGTTGTGAGAAAAATCAACACAAAAGTCTAAATTTTCAAAAAATTAGGTTGCAAAAAAGTTATAATGATAAGAATAAAGTCTAAATATTGGAATAAAGTCATAATATTCCTTTTGTTTCTCAAATGTGGTCCTCGCTGGAAAAAGTTTGTACACCCTTGGTATAAATGCCATGTTTTAATAAATATAACAAATAACAAATATTATATAATATATAATATATATAATTATATATAATTATATAATATATATATTATATTATATATATAATATAGTATATAATTTAACAAATATAGCTATAAGCTGGGTTCTGGGTTCACAGAGATTGATTTGTTTTTGTCAATAATTCAAAACATATGAAAACCAAATCAATACTTTCCCATAAGAAACAATGCTAATCCAATTCATGTGTTCCAAACACCCAAAAAATAACTAACATAAATCACATTTTATAGACAATAATCATAGTTTAGTTCGGCTCACTGTCTGTTGCGTATCCCTCTTAAACCGGTCCCCCTGCAACCTGTTTTAAAGGTTCCTACCTTTACATTGCAATCCTATTGTAACAGACGCTTCCTGCGTACTACTCTAAAACTTCTTTCTTGAATTCTAATTGGGTTTCTCACCTTCTTTACCAAAGTTCTGGCACATGCAACTTTCTTCACTGTCAGATTTTTCATCTCCATTCTCATTTCTTCATCTCACACTCAGAAATACACATGAAGGCGACAGATACCAGTTGTTTATCGTTCTGTGTTAAGGGTCTATGAACAAATAAACCACCCGTACAAACACAATACAGATAATTAAAGTATTCCCAGGTTGGAATGTGTCCGTAGTGTCCTAACGCTAAAAGATCCACTATCCATTCACCGACATGTGGATGCTTTAATGGACTATTTTGTTTGACGCATTTGTATGATAACAAAGGCAGTGTCCAAAAACTGAGACATTTTTTTAACAATTATTTTTGACAAAAAAAACTAATCATACTAAATCCGGGGCGTATGAAAACCAGGGTGTACAATATTTAGGGACAGACTGAGAGCACTTGAAATGTTTCACCTTACAACCTCACACTTCTCAGCTATGAATAGCTTCCAGTGGTTAGCCTTGCCCGCCATTAGGAAAGTGGAGGTCATTAACAGTGGAAAAGTCCTTATGTTGTTCGATTACATGCACGAATCCCCTCATTAACATTGGATTGGATTGAACTTACCGCACTTAAGCGACACATGTTTTTTACACACTGTAAAGCACATTTGTTCTTTTGTTGAGCCACCTCTAAATGTGCGTGTATGTTTAGGACAAGTGCTAATTGACACAGGAAACAAGTGGTCTGTCAACAGGGTTTTTTACAAAAACACAAATACACTTCAGTGATCCCACTCAGCTGCTGCTGCAACATTCTTTCTGTCAAAAGCTCTGTAAGGTAAAATTGTGCGAAAAGAGATGACTTACCCCAAGAGATTAAAAGAGCGCAAAGCCGTGGCGGAGCAGCCGGACGTCGCTTGGGAAGCACTTGCTGATGGTAACAAAAATATTAGCCTCTCACCCAAGGCATGCCGTTCAGCCTTCCAACCCATGTATGGATGCACCAGTGACTATATATAGCATTTACCTACAAATTCTGCTCTCTTTCTCACTGGAAAACCTTCCTCCAGAAACTGATTTTTACTGACTCATTAAGAATAATTATTATTGGCAGTTATTGTAAAATTAGCATTTTCTTAAGGCATTGTAATACTGTTCCCGACTAGTAATTATCAGTGACGCTTGTTCCATGCAATACTTTCTAATGTGTATGTCACACATAGTTATTTATTGACTTTTGAAGTTCAGATATTATTTGACAGTGAAAGACCGAGGAGACCTTTTTAGGTTTCTGGGTGGTGGGGGAGCGCTTTTCCTCCTTGGCTCAACACTTGTGAACAGCAGTCAGTTATTTTTAACTCCAACTTCTCTGATTCAGTCAGTGACAGCCTCAAGACTTACTGTACAACTTACTGTTGCTATTTTCACTCTCAAGTCTATTCAAATGGAGAAGATGTGTGGGGAAAACGACTCCCATGATGAGCAGGTGGCTCCGGTATGGTCTCGGTTAATACTGGAAAAACAGAAGCAAGGTGTATGCCACCCGGTAAAGAAACACAAAATGCATGTTTGTTGCGGTATTTATCAGCATACACTATATGGGAGTTTATATCTGTCATGTGAGGTGCTCTAAAAGAGGACATTGTTATCTCCTCAACACATTCACATAGACACACTGTGCTCTGCACTCATGTAGAGTTGAATTAGCTCCACAGCGCAACACTGCCCTCTGCTGCCTACTCTGAGCATTGCACTAGTTCCTGTTTACTCTTTCATGGCATTAAAAGCCAGGGTCTCCTCCAGTTACTCAGTTTAAAAAAAAATAAAAATTCATTAATTCATTCATTTTCTATCGCTTATCCTCACGAGGGTGGCGGGGGTGCTGGAGCCTATCCCAGGTGTCTTCAGGCGACGGTACATATAGACAAACAACCATTCACACTCACATTCATACCTATGGACAATTTGGAGTCGCCAATTAACCTAGCATGTTTTTGGAATGTGGGAGGAAACCGGAGTACCCGGAGAAAACCCACACATGCACGGGGAGAACATGCAAACTCCACACAGACATGGCCGAGGGTGGGATTGACTCCGGTCGCCGAGCTGTGAGGTCTGCGCGCTAACCACACAACCGCCGTGCAGCCCGGTAAAAAAATCATTAATTAATTCATTTTCTACTGCTTACCTCACAAGGGTCGCGGGGGTGCTGGAGCCTATCCCAGCTGTCTTCGACCGAGAGGCAGGGTACACCCTGGACTGGTGGCCAGCCAATCACAGGGCACATATAGACAAACAACCATTCACACTCACATTCATACCTATGGACAATTTACTGTATTACTGTATAGGTTATTGTTTTTGATGTACATATATTTACACTTATTCTGAACAGCACCTGCCACTTTATATATTTATATTGTTATTCCTTGTTTTATTTTTATTCTTTTCCTTATTCTTATTTTTACTCTTCTACAAAATGCACCGTGGAATTGCAATCAAATTTCGTTGTATGCAATACAATGACAATAAAGGCGATTCTGATTCTGATTCTTCTGATTCTGTCCATATGTGCCCTGCGATTGGCTGGTGACCAGTCCAGGTTGTACCCCGCTCTTGCCCAAAGTCAGCTGAGATAGGCTCCAGCATACTCCCACGACCCTAATGAGTATAACCGGCATAGAAAATGAATAGAATGAATGAATAGTAGTACAGTAGTTGCAGATAATGGCACACAAGCCTACAGCGCCCTCTCGTGGCTGTCACTTCAAAATGGCTAAAATACATAAAATAAGTATTTTATTATGTTGTCATGAATGTACCAGTGTGGATGTAAAACCATAAAACCTTGTTGGAAGTTTTTGAGGTGTTTAATCACGGTCTTTGTCTGCATCATAAAGCAGTACTGAGCTCTTTTTTTTTTTGTCTTTTTATCTGTTTTTATATCTTTCGAATGCACTGAAAAGAGAAAGACATGCATGTTCATGTCTCACATCAGGATTGTGGATGATGGGCATAATTCCAAAGAAAGTGCAGTTTTCCTTAAACTTTTCTGTCTGGCATTCAACACTTAGCCTTCACGCCCTTTCACGGATGACGAGAAGGCCCAACACAACAATTCTCATTGACTTTGAAATACTTTTGAAATAGTATCTTGCCTCATAAGATGCAGTGAAAAAGTACTTTTGAGCAATCCGAGTGAAACATGAACGCGCCCTGGTCCTCTCGGTGGCGCCAGCACTGGGCGTGTTTGCGGTGGGAATAAAGGAGATTATTGGAGCGTGATAACGTGCAGAGGAGCGAGCTGCGGGGGCAAAGCTATATTCACCTTTCCAAAATTAAATATCAACTTTTGGAGCGCGTGAGGAAGTTTTACACAAATAAAAAGACAATGTTGAAGTCAATGAATGCAGATGTTGCTGATTAAAACTGTTGAGTTTGTTTCTATTTAGTGCTTTGATGTGCATAGTTCATATTGTTATTACTGCTTATTACTTCTTACTGTCTATACTTATTACTATTACTAAAACTAAAACTAAAACTATGTAAACCAACTAACTCAGACAAAAAACTAGCTAAATATTTGCCTTCTTCCTGTGTGTTTGTTTGCATGACAAAAAAGGTCAGATGAGAAGGTCACCCTTAAGCGGCCATGACAGCGGACGGGAGGGTGGTTGTCATGACTGCTTGTCCCTCCCCCCTCCCTCTTACTTTTTACCACGGGGGAGGGGGCAGAGTATGGTAATAAAAGAAGGAAACTCTAAATCCCAGCAGTGGCATGTCAGAGGGTTTGCCCGCCATTGCAACAATACCAAAAGTGTGATGATGTAAGTGAAGGGGGGCGGGGCTTGTGGTTGAATCTATGATGCCGAGGGCACTCACGCCACATTGGTGATTCAAAGAAAACTTGAAGGAACATGTGACTGCTGATGTCCGTGTCACGTTCAACACTCACATGAATACATGAATCTAAAAGAACTTGCCAGGTATATAAATGTATATTTTGTTCCTTGATTATTCTTTACAGCAGGGGTCTCAAACACGCGGCCCGCCGGCCAAATGTGGCCCGCAGGACACTAGTTTGAGGCCCCCGCCTTGATTTGAAAGTTTAATGTTAGTGTGGCCCGCGCAAGTTTGATATGGATGCTGTATGGTATCATGTACCCAGAAAAAATGATTACGTTTGATTAATGTTCATGTTAAAGGTTAAATAACTGTTAATAGTTATCCTCCCTATCCGTGTGGAAGTGGTAAGTTTTTGGCTATTTAAGTTTAAAGGAAATAACTTGAAGGCTACCGTTTAGGTCGCTAGCTCTCTAGTTTTCGAGTTAGCATGTGTCTCAAGACCCTGCAGTTGCGCAATATGTTATAAATAAAAAAAAGTATAAATGTGACTATAGTCGTGTTTTGTCATGTCTACAGGGCTCTAATAATGCTTTGTTCATTTTAATCTGAAAAAAATAATTTGTCTACCCACCAGAGTAGAGTTACACTAAAACCTCCCCGACCATCTGGCGATTTAGTCTTCTGACTTCAACATTAACACAGAAGGCCTGATGCTCATGTTAGGACTTTTGAGCAAATGGCTGAACGTTCCTCCATCATGTCGCCAATGCAGCGGGAAGCGGGATGATGACGTCACGGTGTGGACGACCTGCACCCCTGCACGTTCACTCCCAGGCTGCCGTGGCAACGTGGGTGACGTGCCGGCCAGGGTATCACGAGATGAAGTCGAGTGTAGAGGGGAGGAGTAGAGAGCGTTATCACATAGATGCAGCTTCCTCCTTTCTTTAGGTGGGTGAGAGGAAGAGGCCCCCCTCCCTTTTTTTTCCTGAGCTCAGCCAATCAGAGCAGTGTGTGGGGGCAGGGCATAGTGAAAACCACCATTCCAGAGCTGAGCTACCTCATGTCCCGACAGCTAACAGGGATCTAGCAGAGGGAGGGGACACAGTCAAAGCCAGCCTCTCCGTGTGTATGAGTTTGTGTGTGAGTGTGTGTGTGTATGTGTGCGTGTGTATGTGTGTGCCAGTCACAGACGAGCAGGCACGGCCCCTGCTGCCTCTGCACTCCGGCTTCACCACACTTTTCACCTCTCCTTGCTCCAGCACACAACCCAGGCCATCATCGCACTCCTCCACGGCAGGCAACAAGGGATCGGCAAGGGGGGGAGAGACAGGACCGAGAGGGGGGACGTCAGGCTTCCTGCAGGCCACTTCTTGACAATCCAAGCGGCTCGTGGACGTTACGTGCAGTCGGGATGATTGCGGCTCAGCTCCTGGCCTACTACTTCACCGAGTTGAAGGATGATCAACTCAAAAAGGTGCGTGAAAGCAGCTTACGGAGGTCCGCTAGTAGCGGTGGAGCTGAGTAAGGACACGGCAGCCATGTTAATAACGTTAGCTGCATGTCAGCAAAGAGCCGGTGGGGTGGGTTGGTCTGGGGGGGGGGAGAGAAGGATGCAGCATTTGGGAAGAAGCGGGGGAGGGGAGGAGGAGGGCAGGATGTCTATCTGGCTGTGATCACGAGGGAGAGAGGTGAGAGGTTAGCGGTGCAGGAAGTGCTTGTGTCCTTGACGCGGTCTATGTGGAGGGCTCCATGTCTGGTCTGAAGCAGACAGGTGTCATTTTGGCACTCATCTGACTACTCGGGTTTCACTTACCGGCAGTGGAAATTAACTGTGTAGAAAAAAAACAACCTTTTGACAGAACTGACCTTGCAAAAATTAGCCGCTGGTCGTATGTGACGACAGACCGGCAACGTGTTCCCATGGGGATGGAGGGCCAGGGGGCGGAGCTTGTGATGACTTTATAATGTCATGTGTGATGTCACCGTGCAGCTGATGCACGTGCCTTTAATGAAGTGGGCTAGTGGGGCAACCCAAGCTAGCAGGATGTCACGTCATCCCATAGTAGTATGCATATTAATCATGGACGCATTAGCCAATATCTACAAGTGTTTAGCGTACCTACAGTTCCTCAACAACACAACAACTCAACATTTGTAAGACATATCTTTACCTAACATATCAGATTCTGCATATTTTTAATTTAAATCTGGTTCGGGGTTTAGCTGCAGGAATTGTGATGGGCCAGTAGAACAGGAGTGTTTGCCTGCGGTTTGAGTTTTTAAAGCACTGTGACACTGTTTAATAAACAGATGAGTTCATGGTGGACAAGCAGCTGCCATGTTATTGTGCTGAGCGCTGCACACAGGAGAAAGCCAGCCTTGTGCCATTTGTGTCCTCTGCAATGTTAATGAGCAGTTAATAATAGCAACACCACAAAGGTCAACACGACACAAACGCGGAGACTTGTGTGTGTGATGGCGTCCGACTGCTGCTAAAATGACGCAACAAGAATATACGTAGCTCTGAATGACAATGTTTCTAAAAGTCCACATTGATGTGTGTTTGAGGGGGCTCCGCTGTTCTGTTCTGTTTGTTGAGCGACTCAAAGTATTGAACAACAAACATCAATCTCACTAACTTAATTAGTAAAAGTGTCCTAATGGAGGATAATAATGCAAGCTTAAGTGTCATATTTCTGCATGTTTCCCATTGCCACAATGTTGGTTTGTAGTGCTCCCAAAATTTATTTACATATAAAAAAAAGACAAATTTAAAGATTTTTACTCCAGGAGGCAGCAGTGAGCTTCACTAGACTTACACGTACAGGATGTAAATAAGCTACTCCAGGGGTTCCCAAACTTTACCTACCCAGGGCCCACTTGAAAATCTATAAAATGTCTGCAGCCCACCTTTGTCCTATAAACAGTACGTAGGCGAAATGCTTCATTCTCAAAGCACTTAACTTAATAATAGAAATAATAATAATAATTATTGTTATTTTATAATAATAATAATAGTTATTATTAACTATTATTATAGTTATGTAGTTACTATTATTATTATTACTACTATTACTATTATTAATAATAGTTATTATTATTATAATAATAATAATAGTTATTATTATTATTATAATAGTTATTATTATTATTATTAAAAGGCCAAAGTAATGACTTATTGAGTGTTATTGACCTGAACCTTATACAGTTTATGATTGGAACGTAGCTCTCTTATATAATAATAATAATAATAATAATAATAATAATAATAATAATAATAATAATAATAATAATAATAATAATAATAATAATAATAATAATAATAATAATTGTTATCATCATTATTATCACATTGATAATTATTATATTATAATTATATTAATAATATATTAATAAATAATAATAATTATTATTGTTAATAAATAATAATTATTATTATTGTTGTTAATAAATAATGATTATTATTATTGTTAATAAATAATAATTATTATGGTTAATAATAATAATTATTATTATTATTATTCAGGACTGAAATGAAAGCAGGGGGATAAAGGAAGGCCAAACTTTTAATCTGTGGTGTACACACAAGACAGAATTAATTCTCATACTTTTCATAACTGTATTCAACACTGGAGACATTCAACACCAGAGAGCTACGTTCCAATCATAAACTGTATAAGGTTCCCAAAATATTGTGACAGATCAATAACACTCAATGGGTCATTACTTTGGCCTATAAATATTTTTTATCTTGCAATAAATATTTTACAATAAAAATAATTTAAAAAATAATATTTGCAAAAATGAAGCACATTTTTAATGACCTATCATGGTCCACCTGCAGTACCACCAGAGCCCACCAGGGGGCCGCGGCACACACTTTGGGAATCACTGAGCTACTCTGTGTGTCTGCTGCCCCCGAGTGGTCAAAGATGGGATTAGCCAACAACTCACTGCTGATGTGTTTGCTTCTTCAGATCGACAAGTACCTCTACTCCATGCGATTCTCGGATGAGACGCTGAAGGACATCATGAACCGCTTCCGCAGGGAGATGGAGAACGGGCTCGGTCATGACACCAACCCCACCGCCACCGTCAAGATGCTGCCCACCTTCGTCAGGTCCATCCCGGACGGTTCAGGTATGAGGACATAACAGACATGTTGTTAAAAAGATCCCAGATCCCGGTTGCTTTCTTTCTTGTAAAATAAATAATTTTCATCTTTTTTTCATTAGTTATGAATGTCAAAAAGAACGAATCTGAAATTACATTTTGAATGTAGGAAATTGACCTTTATATTCAACAAGAAACAGAAGACATTCATTTCACTGAACATTCAATTAGATTTTCAAAAAAATGTCAAAAAAATGTGAAGAAGCATAACATTCAATATTTAAATATTAAACAAATCACTCATTCCCATACATGTCAACATTTGCAAAATTTTCAAAAAGGGAATTTTACAGAAAATTGCTGTGTCTCAAGCGTGGATACCGTCACCATTGTCAAAAACAAAAAAAAACGGCAAACTAAAATAATAGTTTTCAACGATATGTGTTGTGGCTATTTATATATTACATATTACATATTAGGGCTGCTTTTCATTTGATGGCACTAGCAGGCCTTTAACCTGCTTAAAAAAACAAAACAAAACAAAACAAAAACACGCAACAGGAACAAAGAGCAAAATATGGGAGCTTCCCAGGAAATACAAGAGGGTTAAATTCCCCACTGCGCCCCCAGTGGCTACGTGTGTGAATTGCACAGAACAAAGCTGACATCAACTTTGGGAGAGATGTTTCATCATGATGATATATGCTGGAGTTTTGCATAGTCATCACATTGAACCTCTACTACATTGTCTCATGGTGGTGCAGGTCCACAGTCATGCCAATTTTGTCCACCAGCATCCGTGCAAGCTGCATGTGTGTCAAAGCACACACACACACACACACACAGATTCACCCCGCGTCTATCGTCCTGCAAAAATGTGCTGATGTGTTAGCATGGCGCTGGTGACATAAGCCTGTTTTGTGGTCACTATTGTGTTTGGCAAGCTCACGGCCGCGTCAACTCCTGACCTCACTCGCATTTCTTCAAGTTCTGAGTCAATGAAACAAACGTACTTCAGAAGACTGTGTGGAAAAACTACAGGACTGCCCTCTACTAAATGCCATAATCTTTAATTCATCATGCAAATAGTGTTGATTTTGCATGTACTGCAAAAAGTACATTTCAAGAAGCTAAACATTTCCTATTTTAAGCAACAGCAACTAGCAATTTTCACATGAGAAAAATTATCTTATACAGCCATTAATCCGCTCCAGAATGTCAGACTCTAATGAAAATATACTCCAACCAAGTACAATTTTCCCATAGAAAATAATATAATTCCAACAATCCGTTCCAGACACCCAACAATGTTACCAAAATATATTTTTGTAGACAATAATTATAGTTTTACATGCAGTAAATAATAAAAAATAAAAAATATGGCAGCTAAACGGCGGTCGAGTGGTTAGCGCGCAGACCTCACAGCTAGGAGACCAGGGTTAAATTCCACCCTCAGTTCTCTCCGTGCATGTGTGGGTTTTCTCCTGGTACTTCGGTTTCCTCCCACATTCCAAAAACATGCTAGGTTAATTAGCGACTCCAAATTGTCCATAGGTATGAATGTGAGTGTGAATGGTTGTTTGTCTATATGTGCCCTGTGACTGGCTGGCCACCAGTCCGAGGTGTGCCCCGCCTCTCGCCTGAAGACAGCTGGGATAGGCTACAGCACCCTCGACCCTCGTGAGGATAAGCAGTAGAAAATGAACGAATGAATTATATTAGGAAAGCAGGAAGTGAACAAATGTAACAGTTACTGATTGTAAAAGTACCAGATGGAGGGGTAGGATTTATTAAGCTTTGCTTCCTACTCCTTTTTGGACATGTGCAACTGTGAACTGATTATGTGATGCATGTTCAAATAAACCATTACCATTATCATTACATTCAGATGTTGACATCTTCCAAAATTATCGTTCTTAACAGAAAAGGGGGATTTCATTGCTCTGGACCTCGGGGGATCCTACTTTCGGATCCTGAGAGTCAAGGTGACGCAGGACAAAAAGCAACCGGTCCAAATGGAGAGCCAGTCTTATGAAACCCCAGACAACATCATTCATGGCAGTGGAACACAGGTAAACACCAACATGACTTATTTCCGACAGGGACTCCAGTCTTGTTAACTAGCGTACACTCAGTTTTAAGTACAATAGATGCAAACCAGTCCTCGGGTAGTCCTCGGGGATGCCCTCATCACCACACCAAAATCTTCTACCTGTTTAGTTTGTTGTGACCAATACAGCAATCTCACATTCAGTCTGTTGGGATTCTGACTTGGAACAAACCAAGTTTATAAAATGATCCAATGATTCCTGACAGTTTGATTATCTAATGTGGATTCAAGACTCAAACAAAACAAAAGTAATTTAGACATATTCTGGTCTTGTTAGCCGATACAGACACAGGCTTCTCTTAACAAGCTTCATTCAAATGCTCATCTGTTTAAAGCCAGAATAGAGCTAAGAGGCGACTGACGTCAGCTCCTTGACCTTCAGTGAACTTGTGCACAACAGCTGGCAGCCGAGTTGTAATACGATCACCAAAACACAAGAGATGGTCTGGCGTTGTGCGTCTGACTGGCTCACAGCACGGCGTCCACAGACAGAATAGTGACAGATGCACTTTCATGAAACGACAGCTGTCTCAAAAAGTAAGGTGATACAGGAACGAGTTAAACAACCTTGTTTGTTTCACAGCAGAGTGCTTTAGTCACATAAAAAAAAAAACTATAGGTAAAGATTTCCGCCATCACAGTGGAGATTATCAAACACCTGTTTGCTTTTTCAAGTCAGAGTTCTGAATACTTCATGACAAAATGCTTGGAGATTAATATGTAAAGAATATTTTTTTTAAACCAATGCATCATTTCTATTACGTAGTGTTTTCCCCTTCTATCCCATATTGTAAATGTGCTTTTTGTCCACAGCTTTTTGACCATGTGGCAGAATGCCTGGGTGACTTTATGGAGAAACAGAAAATTAAGGACAAGAAGCTCCCTGTTGGATTTACATTCTCTTTTCCTTGCGCCCAAACCAAACTGGATGAGGTAAACATTGCCAAAATAATGACTTTTTGCAAAGGTCTTGACTGTCAAATGATAATTTATACTTATAGGTTATCACATGGTTTGTCTGGTATCAGGCCAGGTATCATGCCCCCGGTCTCGGGCTGATACTGGCACGCGGGTATTATTATTATCACATAATACTGTAGTTTGTGATAATAAGATCATCACATGGTTTGTCTGGTATCAGGCCCAGTTTCATGCCCCAGCGTGCCAGTATCAGCCCGAGACCGGGGGCATGATACCTGGCCTGATACCAGACAAACCATGTGATAACCTATAATTATCACATACTATTTAATCATGAGCTTATTATCACGTACTATTTAATATTTACTATTATACTAATATTTAATATACTATTTACTATTTACTATTCAACTGCTGACATGTTGACAGAGCACAGACGGCAGCAAAACAAACGCTGTGTGTTCACGCTCGTGCGCTGTTCTCTGATTGGTTGTTTCACGGGCACGATACCAGAGCAGCGCGCTCTGAGTGGACAGCTACGGGGGCTGATACTGGACATGATTAAACTCTATATTTTATCAGTATCACTGCCCTGGGCTTTGACACAGTATCATTTCGGCCTTTTCCCGTATCATTCATGGGCGGTTTCTAGGGTACAGGGCCAATCAATACTGTACTATGTGATAATGTACATTATGTACAAGTTCAAGTCATTCCACGAATCATTGTGTCCATCGGTGGGAGTACCTCAAAATGAAATCATTATGTCCTCTGGAGACCAAAGCTGAATTATGGAAGTATTAGACAAATCTGACTAAAAGTGATTGAAACTATTTGTTTACAGGCTGTCTTAGTGACATGGACAAAAAAGTTTAAGGCCAGTGGAGTCGAAGGCATGGACGTTGTAAAACTCCTTAACAAGGCAATCAAGAAACGGGGGGTAAGTTTCACCCATCCAATAACCAAAAAAAATAGCTTTGTTAATTTAATGAAACATCTGTTTATCAGGACTATGAGGCAGATATCATGGCAGTGGTGAATGACACCGTCGGAACCATGATGACTTGCGGATTTGACGACCAGCGCTGCGAAGTGGGCATCATCATAGGTAAAGCTGGATTGTTACGACTGAGAATAGACCGTAGCACAAACGGCGCTTTCAGCCGCATGACGACTAATCCACATTTGGGATGCCAACAGTACGATGAACCCAAATGGGCGTAAACGGACGGATGATGGTTCTGTAGCTCTACTGATCTCTCTCTGTGCTCTGTATGTTTTCAGGAACAGGAACCAATGCCTGCTACATGGAGGAAATGCGTCACATTGACCAGGTGGAAGGCGACGAGGGACGGATGTGCATCAACACTGAGTGGGGGGCCTTTGGGGACGACGGCTCTTTAGAGGACATTCGCACAGAATTTGATCGTGAGATCGACAGGGGATCCATCAACCCAGGAAAGCAGCTGTGAGATTCTGTTTTTCTTTATTCTGACAAGAATTCACGGTTTTAGCAAATAAACATCAAGGTCGGACGTCATTTGTCACTTTTGGAAAAGTATGAAGAAAAAACTAGAATGGCTAACCAAAGCCAACTGTGTTTGTTTCTGCCTAGCTTTGAAAAGATGGCCAGCGGCATGTACATGGGAGAACTGGTGCGACTCATTCTGGTCAAGATGGCCAAAGAGGGTCTGTTGTTTGAGGGCCGGATAACTCCTGAGCTCTTGACAAAAGGGAAGATCGAGACCAAGCATGTTTCTGCCATTGAAAAGTAGGTCATGTGTGTTTAATGTGTGGTTTAATGCATCATATACTGTGAGAAAATACGCACAGCATGATGATGATGATGCTTCTGCCGTCAGGACTAAAGAAGGGCTAAAGAAGTGCATGGAAATCCTAACGAGGCTCGGGGTGGAGCCGTCTGATGAAGACTGTCTGGCTGTGCAGCATGTGTGCACCATTGTGTCATTCCGCTCAGCAAATCTTATTTCTGCGACACTGGGGGGCATCCTCTCTCGCCTTAAAGAAAACAAGGGCGTGGCTCGCCTGCGCACTACCGTGGGCATCGACGGGTCTCTCTACAAAATGCACCCGCAGTAAGATAAGACACATAAGAAGAGCTTAGATTGCAGTGACTGAACCAAGCCTCTTTGATGACGTAATCCTTTTTAAACAGGTACGCCCGCCGTTTGCACAAGACGGTGCGGCGCTTGGTCCCGGACTCGGATGTCCGCTTTCTGCTGTCAGAGAGCGGCAGTGCCAAAGGTGCCGCCATGGTGACAGCGGTGGCGTACCGATTGACGGAGCAGGCGAGACAGATTCAGCAGACCTTAGCCGAGTTCAGGCTCAGCAAAGCCCAGCTGCTGGAAGTGAAGAAGCGGATGCGGGTGGAGATTGAAAGAGGCCTGAAGAAGGACACCCACGAGGAAGCAACCGTCAAAATGTTGCCCACATATGTTCGAAGTACACCGGATGGAACAGGTGACTCATGTGCAGGCAAAGAGAGGAGTTGGAGGCAATGAATCATTGGAAATGCTGCAAGTCAGTCATGATTTCTGAAATATAAAACCAATACAATGAAGAAAATATTTTCCTTGCAATACAGAGAATGGAGATTTCCTAGCTTTGGATCTTGGAGGGACAAACTTCCGTGTCCTTCTGGTAAAGATTCGCAGCGGGAAGCGGCGATCAGTGGAGATGCATAACAAAATCTACGCCATTCCCATAGAAGTCATGCAGGGTACAGGAGAGGAGGTAACTACACTGCATTGGAAATTGAAATTATCCTGTCAAGACTGTGGAATGGTAATGGTAATGGTAATGGTAATGGTTTTATTTCATTTGAACATGCATCATATTACAATTGAATGCATCACATAATCAGTTCACAGTTCCAAATGTCCAAAAGGAGTAGGAAGAAGCAAAGCTTATTAAATCCTACCCCTCCATCTGGTACTTTTACAATTAGTAAATGTTACATTTGTTCACTTCCTGCTTTCCATAATACAGTTAAAGATTTTTTTTTGTTTTTTTTGAATAATGCATAATAAACTCAGCCTTATATTTATGTGTATTAAACATTGTTTTATGGTAATGGTAATGGTTTTATTTCATTTGAACATGCATCAGATTACAATTGAATGCATCCCATAATCAGTTCACAGTTCCACATGTCCAAAAGGAGTAGGAAGAAGCAAAGCTTATTAAATCCTACCACTCCATCGGGTACTTTTACAATCAGTAACTGTTACATTTGTTCACTTCCTTCTTTCCACAATACAGTTTAAGGTTTTTTTTTCATTTTTTTTAAATAATGTACCTCGTACCAAAGTACGAGGTGATATGAGCATCCAATGACATAATGGGTACCACAGTAAGTGTCAATATAGTGATATATATATACATATATATATATAGCACATCATGACCGGTTCAATACTCTTCATCCTTGTATTTCGCAAACATCAACTGCTTGTATTGTTTCTTGAATTGGCTCATCGTTGTGCATTGTTTGAGGTCCTTACTCAATCCATTCCATAGTTTGTCCATTGAATAGTCTGTGGAAACTGCTTCAGATTGAAATAATTCAAGTGAGGAATGTAATGTAGCCTCAAATCCAAATCTTTTTGCAGCTCTTTGACCACATCGTGCACTGTATCTCTGACTTCTTGGACTACATGGGAATGAAAAGCGCTCGTCTGCCTCTAGGTTTTACTTTCTCCTTCCCCTGTCATCAAACCAGTCTGGATGCAGTGAGTTCCCTATTAAATATCTACCAACGTTTGTGTATTTACGTATGTTATAGTATAGTTTAGAGTGGGTTGCATAGTCCTGAGACCATATCATTTATTTAATACTAATAATGTTCTGCGATTGTCAGGGAATACTTGTGACCTGGACCAAAGGTTTCAAAGCCACAGACTGTGAGGGTGAAGATGTAGTGGAGCTTCTGAGGGAGGCCATCAAGAGAAAAGAGGTAAGCATGACTCATTTTAACAGTCAGAAAGGTGGAACAAGCAGTCTTTTTCAAATAACCTACAACATAATAAGATATTCTAGTGTACACTTCCCACAACTCCACAGTGAGACTTCCTGTCAACAAAAAGTGTCAATTTCTCTGGTCAACTTGCTGTCTTATCCTACATCTACTAACTAGTAATTGGGGTAACCTTGATACAACTTTTTCAGTTGCACTCCTTATATTGTAACCAACAGTGATCCGATATCAATACGAATTATACACTTACTTTTTATTTTTGCAGTGTGGCATATTAGAAAAGCATGAAGCAAATAGTAGGAATGAGAAAAACTCACCTTTTTACTTCTATGTGCAAGTGGGGTATAGTTTTATCCACAATTTTACAAGTCTGTAAAATTAAATAATTAAAAAAAAATCCCAAAATTGTTACAACTATAATGATGAAAATGGTAATATTAATGATGATTATAATAATGGTGATAATAATAACAATAATAATGGTAATAATGATCAAGATTATAACAATAATGATAATGATAATAACAATAATAATATTACAATGATAATAATAACAGGGGAAAACAAGACTGTGGCATGAACATAATGAACATGAACATGAATATAAGCTTTTGCTTCAGCCTACTCCTTTTGGGCTTGGGATCAGATAGTTGAATACAAATGTAAAAATGTAAATAATGGAAAGTTATATTTTGATTGATGTGAGAAATGCACTGTAATGTTTCATATATTTGTCCAAATAAAATAAAAAATATATATACATATAGAGGCAGTAAGATTCGAAAGCGTTTAAACCTGACATTATCAGCCCCATATCAATATTGGATTGGAACATCCCTAATTAGCACGATACTAGATTTGATATCAGATTGACTACTATTTAAAAAGGACTAAGAAGAACTTTACATGAAGTATACTTTTCATTGACTGTTTTTTTTCCATTATTTGTACAGTATTGCATGCAGGTTTTAAACCATCAATGTGCTCCCCTTCACATCTAACAGTACAACTCCCACAACACCTCACTTTAAATTAGATGCTTCAATAAATACAGGTTTTAACCGATCCTCCATACGGTATTTAATAGGTCTTTGAAAGAACATACCTTTGAGAGAACATTCCTTTCACTGAATAGCCAATTCCCACATGCTTCCTGCATGCCTGCCACATATAACATCGAGAAAGAAAATGTCCCGATCAGTGTGTGACTTACAGTTCAAATCCCAAATCCCTCACAGTTTCCTGGTCTAACAGTAGTTTCACCCTTCTAGATGGAGGAGCCAGTAAGTATTCAGTGACCGTTAATCGTTAAGTGCCAGGTAACCCAGTGCCAGGGCAGAAATGAGAGTGGCGAATGTTGTGCTGGCATGTCCTAACAAACCGCCCAATGTATGAATCTGCAGTGTGGGATCTTTTAACTGGGAATTATCACTGCAAGGCCAAGGGAGCTCCTCCGTATTTGGGCTGATTTGGGAAACACATGCATTGTGCTCAGTGTGGTGTGCAACCAACCAGCGTGTGGTGTATCAATGCTTATTTTGGGTTGAACAGCGGAATCATCATCAACAACACTAAAGAGCTTTGTGAAGACTTGGGCTTTTGTGATCATCTGATAAAGACTGAATTATACATACTTGGTCCATTGGCGGGCTGCACAGCGGTCAAGTGGTTAGCGCGCAGACCTCACAGCTAGGAGACCAGGGTTCAATCCCACCCTCGGCCATCTCTGTGTGGAGTTTGCATGTTCTCCCCGTGCATGCGTGGGTTTTCTCCGGGTACTCCGGTTTCCTCCCACATTCCAAAAACATGCTAGGTTAATTGGCGACTCCAAATTGTCCATAGGTATGAATGTGAGTGTGAATGGTTGTTTGTCTATATGTGCCCTGTGATTGGCTGATCGCCTGAAGACAGCTGGGATAGGCTCCAGCACCCCCGCGACCACAAAACCACAAAATCTAACGCATGAGTCTTGTCTACTTGTGGAAGTTAAACAAAAAAGTGATTGTCCAGCAACTTGATGAACATCTTCTACTGTTGTTGTCTCTCTCAGGAATTTGAGCTGGATGTGGTCGCTATAGTCAATGACACAGTTGGCACCATGATGACCTGCGCGTACGAGGAACCCACCTGTGAGGTGGGTCTGATTGCAGGTAAGCTGACATTTAACCTCTCATGTGTTACGGACTTATAGGAAAGGAGCCGTTAACACAATTTGGTCTCCTCTCAGGGACAGGGAGTAACGCCTGTTACATGGAGGAGTTGAGGAACATCGAGATCGTGGACGGAAACGAAGGCCGCATGTGTGTCAACATGGAATGGGGAGCTTTTGGAGACAACGGCTGCCTGGATGACATCAGGACAAAGTACGACCAGGCGGTAGATGAGAACTCGCTCAACGAAGGCAAACAACGGTCAGGACGTGTTTTTTGGTATCTGATAGCACTTTCATGTCAAAGTTTCCTCACAGATGTTCTTCCTGGTCTCTTTCAGGTATGAGAAAATGTGCAGTGGCATGTACCTCGGAGAGATTGTCAGACAGATTTTAATTGATCTGACCAAACGTGGATTCCTTTTCCGGGGACAAATCTCTGAAACGCTGAAGACCAGAGGGATCTTCGAGACAAAGTTCCTGTCTCAGATAGAGAGGTGAGGAACTTCTTACTTTGCAAAATGAACTTTATGGTGAATTATGTTTGCGTTATTTTTTTCTGATCCGCTAACTTGGAGTGGTGTTTAATGCTAAGTTACCAACTCTTAGCAGTTTAAAGATGCTAAGGCATGACAATCAAAGTTCTTGGCCAATCATTCATAGAGTCTGCTAACGCTTATGTTCGCTTTGCGATCTATGACCTTGGTGTGGACACAGGTGGTTTCCTCTTACTGTACTGTAGCTTAGCGGCTAGTGTAACACTGTACGCAAGAGAAACAAGAGCTGGTCACAGCTAACCACGCAGGAGACGACCAGGCTGTAAACACTTTTATAAGGTCAAACAGTCTTAAGTGGCATAGTTTTAAAATGGACAACCCCCAGTACACTGACTTCAATATTAATCCCCTTAAACTCAGCCTTATATTTATGTGTATTAAACATTGTTTTATGGTAATGGTAATGGTAATGGTTTTATTTCATTTGAACATAATCAGTTCACAGTTCCACATGTCCAAAAGGAGTAGGAAGAAGCAAAGCTTATTAAATCCTACCCCTCCATCTGGTACCTTTACAATCAGTAACTGTTACATTTGTTCACTTCCTGCTTTCCATAACACAGTTTAAGGTTTTTTTCGTTTTTTTTTAAATAATGTACCTCGTACCGAAGTACGAGGTGATATGAGCATCCAATGACATAATGGGTACCATAGTACGTGTCAATATAGTGATATATATAGCACATCATGACTGGTTCAAGACTCTTCATCCTTGTATTTAGCAAACATCAACTGCTTGTATTGTTTCTTGAATTGGCTCATCGTTGTGCATTGTTTGAGGTCCTTACTCAATCCATTCCATAGTTTGATTCCACATACTGAAATGCTATGGCTTTTTAACGTAGTCCTAGCATAGAAGTGTTTCAAATGTCGTTCTTCCCTGAGATCATATTTCTCCTCTCTTGTAGAGAAGTACTGGATGACATTTTTAGGTAATTGGTTGTTTTTAGCCTTATGCATTATTTTAGATGTTTGAACATTAACTATATCAGCAAGTTGAAGTATTTGTGATTTTAGAAATAAGGAGTTAGTATGTTCTCTGTAGGCGTCATTATGAATTATCCTTACTGGCCTTTTTTGCAGTACATTTAGCCAGTGAAGATTGCTTTTATAGTTATTAGCCCATATTTCCACACAATAAGTAAAATAGGGTAGAACCAGAGAGCAATAAAGAGTGTGGAGTGATTTCTGATTGAGAACAAATTTTGCTTTGTTCAATACTGAAATATTTCTGGCCACCTTATGTTGTATGTTAGTAATATGAGGTTTCCAGCTCATATTTTCATTTATTGTGATCCCCAGAAATGTATTTTCGTTCACCCTTTCAATGTCCACACCGTCTATTTGTATTTGCTGGTGCTGGTATCTGCTGTTACCAAACATGTGTATTAAACATTGTTTTATATCATCTTAAGAATCAATAAAAAAGGTACATAATTTGCCACTACGCATTCTTCAGTTAAAAAATAGCGGCTACTGGGCAAATACGAAAAGTATTAATGAATATACATTCTAGAAATGATGCAAGCACGCAGTACAATGCACCTATAAAATAGGGCAGGGTGACGCAGTGTCAGACTGTTTAAGCCTACCTTCGCCTCTGGCAACAGCTGTGAGGGATCCGGTGACTCTCCTGCTGTTGGCTGACCTTTGACATGTCCCCCTCGCCCACGCTCCACAGTGATCGTCTGGCGCTGCTGCAGGTCAGGGCGATCCTGCAGCAGCTGGGGCTGGACAGCACCTGTGATGACAGTATCATTGTCAAAGAGGTGTGTGGCACCGTGTCTCGCCGCGCGGCACAGATCTGCGGAGCCGGCATGGCCGCCGTGGTGGACAAGATCCGTGAGAACCGAAAACTGGACCACCTGGACGTGACTGTGGGCGTGGATGGAACGCTATACAAGTTGCACCCACAGTAAGGCAACGTTTTTTTGTTTGATAGCTGAACAGCCATTTCAGGCATTTGTGTTCTATTTGTCTCTTCTCCACAGCTTCTCTCGGATCTTCCATCAAACGGTGAAGGAACTCGCCCCCAAATGTGACGTCACCTTCCTGCTCTCGGAGGACGGCAGCGGCAAGGGTGCCGCCCTCATCACTGCTGTGGGCTGCCGTCAGAGGGAGATGGAGGCTCAGCAGCACTGAGATGCTGGCCTCACCTCGGAGAATCGACCTGCTGCTCCATCGCCACCTTTTCACCAGCCACACAGCCAATCACCCCCACCAACCCCAAACAGCCGTGACTCCACATCTGTCCCCTGTCCCCCCAACAGTCAGGGTGCCTTGCCCCAAGCACAGCATACGAGCACCCGCCTCAAAATATTTATTTAAACTGCACCAGCAGCTTTCTTGTGTTTGTACATTGTCCTGAAAATCCTGTCCTAATCTGATCTACCTAACCTCCTTAGTTGTGTAATATTAGTGTATTGCTAATTTTATTTTTATATGGAGGCAAATATATGACTGTATTTATATAGCTGAGGCCACTTTGGATCGCAGAGGTTACGAGCATTTTAGACCACAGAAACAAGAAAATGCCTGCACTTTTTATATGAGAATTAAGGCCCGCGGCTTTCCTATGTAACTTCTTAAAGCCGGACCTTCTCTCTCACGGAACCAGCAGAGTCGTTTTTACAGGTAGCAACAAGGGCTCGCTGCAGAGACTTTGAATGCACGAGTCACGGCTGTTCGATTCATCCTCATGACATCATGTGCTAAGCTACTGACCTGCTGTCGTGCGTCTGTCCATGTATGTCACGTGTTCGAGTATTCCGGCGGCGGCTCTGAGCAAGCGGGAGGCTTTAGCGTATATTTTAGAAGTATTTGTGAACTACTAAGCTTTGTTGTTGTCGTGATGAATCCCGCCTCCACACGTGTAGAGAATCCATGCTTACTGGACCCGGCCGGGGAGGAGTGGAACAATACTGCGAACGCTTTATTGTGTATTTGTGACAGGAGTGTACGTGTGTCCGACCTGTAAGCTTTCAATGTCCAAAGCTCTGTGGAGACTGCATGCCTTACACTCAGACCAGGGGTCTTTCTGTTTGTTTCACATGGATATAGATAGATATAGAGTTGTGATGGACACAGTGAAAAGTCAGTTCATGATTAAATTATATTTTGTTGTGGAGCTGCTGGTCTGCTGTCTCTTTTTGAACTGCTAAATAATAAATAAACACACAAACTATGACTCTATAATCTCAAATACACACTTTTGGACACTTACCAACTGTCCTGGTCCGACAGTCTTACCTTGTTATTACAGACCTGCTCTCAAATGTTTCTAGGCTCTAAATGATATTTATTTTGATATTTTTATACAGTATGTGAAAATGGTATCAGGCACCCAAGTGTATTAGGCACATAACGGTTTTTAACTTTTCTGACCTATAACTGTAGTTAGAATGTTGCATTCTCGCTTTAAACCAGGGGTCTCAAACATGCGGCCCGCGGGCCAAATGCTCCCTATCCGTGTGGAAGTGGTTTTTGGCTATTTAAGTTTAAAGGAAATGACTTGAAGGCTACAGTTTAGGTTGCTAGCTCTCTAGTTTGCGAGTTAGCATGTGTCTCAAGACCCTGCAGTTGCGCAATATGTTGGAAATAAAAATAGTATAAATGTGACTATAGTCGTGTTTTGTCATGTCTACAGGGCTCTAATAATGCTTTGTTAATTATAATCTGAAAAAAATAATTTGTCTACCCACCAACTATATGTGGTTTCTTAAGTTTTTATTATTATTATTATATTTATTTATTTATTACTGATTGTTTTTTTTTTATTCTTGATTTGTTTATTTATTTTTCATCTTATTTTGTGTAAAAAAATGAAAAGTAAGATATTTGAGAACAGTGGAATGTTTTATCAGCGCTTTTCTTGAAGAAAATCGGAACCGAAGCAAAGTTTATTCATTTTTCTGTTTTTAATAAATGCGTTTTTTTGGGGGGGGAAAACCTGATGCGGCCCAGTCTCACCCAGACCCTAGCTCCAGTGGCTCCCAAGTAAATTGAGTTTGAGACCCTTGCTTTAAACCATGCCAAAGTTTCAGATAATGGTTTTGCGCATTTAGAAATAAGCCCCGAAAGAAGTTTGGGATGGGTCAAAACGCTAGGTTTCAGAGGACGTTGCAAAACTGTACTTTTGTGATGTCACAGAGGAGGATGTCATTCCTTATGGGCGTGGCTGTAGGCGTGAAACACTTTCTGCTCTTCCCCAAGCTCTGCTTTTCTGTTTACAAGGCAAGCTCAGGCAGAAGTTATTGGAGCATCCGCCAAACTGTTGCTGAAGCCAGAAGGAGCGCGCTCTCACCCGGAAAGGTGCATTAATGTCGGCATTAATGTGTCCACGCAGCGCCCTCACGTCCGGCTTCGCTGCCTCTGACAAAGTGTGTCCGACAATGAGTGCTCCTCCTCAGACAGGGGCCATATATCCAGGTTCTCCTGAGCTCTACCGCACCAGCGGTGCATCTGACAAAATGTGTGTGACAACGAGTGCTCCTCCTCAGAGAGGCGAGGATGGCGGAGCTGGTAGCCCCTAAACACTTTTCAATTACCTCCCCAAAGACTTTATTCATTTTTCATCAACTCCTATACCCTCTACATTAGCCAGCAAAATGTAATGGATGTAGACTATAGTGCCTAATTTGATTTGATTTGTCAGTCATATCTTAACTTTGCATGAGGATTATATATTTGCCTTTATTATATTGCTGTGGCACTTGCTATATATTCCTATGTAGAACATTATGTTCCAGGGTTCACCGGCAAATGGTATTTTTGACACACAGCTCACTAAGCCCTCGAAACCCTTCTGCAAGCTTGACATTGACATTATGCTCAAATTTTGGATCAACATTTGCAATAAAAGTGACTGTTGTAATTATTAGATTCCGCTGCACAACCTTATATATGTTACATATATGTTTCACTCATGGTGCATGCAAGGAGCGCTGAACAGAGTGTGAAATTGCAACACCAGCAAAACCAGTGATCATGCATTCTGTACATTTTACCTGCGTTATTACGTATTTATAAATGTCACCGACTTGGTCAATAAGCTGTGGTTTTCTGCTGAGAAATTTGCCATTATGTGGGGATCCACATGCCCATAATTCTCGGGTAATTCATTTAGAGACTCCGTTTTTAGGGACTCTGATGTCTGTGAGATTTGGCCTCCTCTGAAAAGTCTTATTTATTTGTTTGTAAGACATATGTGCAGTTTTTTAATGTGAACCAATGCTGCAAATGTCCTAAAATGCATACCACTGAAACAACAGTCTTTGTCTTATTGTGTGTTCTTTCCTCAAGACTGTGTGGGCGTTTACAGGTGTTCCTGAACGCTACTTGGTGCGTATGTGTGTGCGCGCGGGAGAGTCAATGTAAGTTGTCCTATTTTCCCAGACAGCAATGAGCATGCGTGTGTTTCTTTGAGAGCACTGCGTGGACGTTCAGAGAGCTCTGCGTGTTTTTTTTTTTTTTTTACTGCGTTGAAACATCACGTCCTTCCGAGCCTGTTGTGTGTGCGTGCGTGCATGTTGTCGTGCGTGTGAGTGTTTGTTTGCAGCCCTCACCCAGCAGCTTGGGAGCGTTCAACTGACGGCTTCCTCCTCCTGCATCCATCCTTCCGAAGCAAACAAGAGCCCAAAGTGTCACTACACGTCACAGGTATGAGAGTCAACATTTAATACCGTGCACGGAATGCAACTGTACTCGACTGTGACACACTAAACGCAGAAAATGGTCGCAGCCTGTTAGCTTGGCATGCTAACTTTTCTGTGCCTTGGACATATAATACCAGCTAGCTAGCTACCTAGCACCGAGTTAGCTTAGCTCGGACTGGACCGTCGGTGCGAGCACGGATAGCTGCTCATATGCTAAGCTAGACACTTTGCCAGGTGTCCTTGTATATTTAACAGTGTATTTAGTCAACAGAAACATTCCGTGTGCTCGTAACCACCGGTGCATTTCGCGCTTATTTTCCTGCGGGAGTTGAGCTCCTAATGTCAACAGCTAGCTAACGCTACTAGCCTAGCGTTAGCACGTCAACGCTGCCAGCTAACGTCACTCGCTTGGTCAACAACCTTTAAACTGGGACAGAGAGCGTGGCAACATGTCCGGTCAGGATTTATTTGTACAACGTCAAACTGCTCACCACACCCCTGGAGTTTGCTCAGCGGTCTCAAAGGGGGGTGACATCTTTTCCGGCTATCCTTGTGTCCGCTGAGACCACCATTCAATAAAAATGACCCCACAGAGGTGGCGGGCACGTGCTGTCATGTGATGCACAGGTGCTCCACGTAAGGCGAGCGGCTGATTGGCTGGGGTCATTATGGTTAGCATTAGCAATTAGAAATGGACTCTCTCGTCACTCAACAATTAGCTTCATATTTACAGCTCTTCTTACCTTTTTTACTTCTTGATCTGTTTTGTTACATGTTAAGGTGAATTTGAAATAACAATTACACCAACAGTACACCATTAAAAAAAATGTAATTAACTGTCAAATTACACCACATAAAAAAGCTAGCTCACAAGAGCTGCCGGAAGAAACCTCTTGGGCCTTTGAGGATAATAGGAAAACAAGAAAAATCAACCTGGAAACTAAACTAAACTACTACTTTTTTGTTGTAAGCAGTCCTTAAATATCCAATGTTTACTGTCACACTTCAGTCCACTTTCAACGGGTTGCTAATTGCAGTGTCGTGTGGCTGCCGAGTGCACCCGAAGTGCGCACAAATGAATGTTCTACTCCGTTCTCTAAAAGAGAATATCTGTCTTTTTTTCAGTGAAATCCTGGGGCTCCGACCATCCCATTCAGGACGGTGTTGGCGGCTCTCGTGGCTCGAGAGTGACAGCAGTTTGACGGGCGGCGGCGTCAGCCCCATGACTCTTTGAAGGGACACGGCCCCACCGTGGCCCATGCGCTGTATCCGTTTCCCTCCCCATCCTCCTCATCCCTCAAGCTGACGCAAAACCCCAGACACCTCCCTCCCCTCCCCCACCCGCACCCCCACTCCCACCCCGTCCCCAGCGACTCGCCCCCGCCGCCGGCCATGGCGTCTGGCACCGAGACGGTGCACTACATCCACCTGCACAACTCCAGCCAGTCGGTGCTGGAGGCCCTGCGCACGCAACGGCGCGAGGGCCTCTTCTGCGATGTGACTGTGCGCATCCATGACGCCTCGCTGCGTGCGCATGCCTGCGTGCTGGCAGCGGGCAGCCCCTTCTTCCAGGACAAGCTGCTGCTAGGCCACTCGGAAATCTCCGTGCCGCCGCTAGTGCCGGCCGAAACAGTGAAGCAGCTGGTCGACTTCATGTACAGCGGCTCACTGGTCGTGCTGCAGTCACAGGCGCTCTGTATCCTCACCGCCGCCAGCATCCTGCAGATCAAGACCGTCATCGATGAGTGCACTCAGATCATCTCTCAGAGGAAGGCGGCGGCGGGGGCGGCCAGTGCAGCTGCCGCAGCGGCGGCGGCGGCAGCAGCGGCAGCAGCTGCAGCCACAGGAGGGGGGATGCTCGGAGGAGTTCTCCCCAAACAAGAGGAGCGTGGCGGGGGTAAAGGGAGGGAAAGCAGTGGCAGCTGTTCCGGTGGGGGCAGCCTGAGTGGGGGCTACCCAAACTTTCCTAACTTTATGGTGGATTGCGCGGCGGGCTTGGGTGGCAACATCAGCGTGAGCGAGAGCGGGCCCGGCCCAATGGAGCAAGCCAACAGCGTGAGTCTGATGGCGCTGGGGGACATCGGGCCCGGGTCCATGTGCGATGGTGACGGGCTGGGACCCGGAGCAGCGTCCATACTTATGAAGCAGAGCCCCAGCTGCACTCAGGACGTCCGCTACAAGCTCCGAGACTTGTTGGCGCAGACGGCCAATGGCGCCGCCAGCACAGGAAGCATCTCTGCGAGCTGCAGCTCCGGTGTGGGCAGCGTGGACAGCATCGGCAGGGACAGTCTCCGCGGCAACGGCACAGACCTCTCCGATGACCTGGTGGGAATGGAGCGCTTCAGCGAGGAGGAGGAGTTGGACGGGAGAGAACGGGGGAGAGACGCTGACCGAGACAGGGGGGCGAGCCACAGCCGCAAACAGAGGCAGCCGCTCAGACTCCAGGTGGGAGGGGTGAATATGGGGATGGGTTGCCATGGTTACAGCTTTCAGGCATGCAGAGCTGCATTGGTTTGCCTTTCTTCGCTTTTGCCTCCTCGCACTGCATTGCCGCACATGACTGACATGTCGGTGCACAATTGCAGAGAAGCGTCCACACGCGTTGAAATTCTACGGACTTCTGCATGTTTGGCGTATGTCATTTTTAAACGTGTTTAAAAGCTGCTCAAACTGGCCGTCTTCGTTCTGCTGGCATGTTGCACGCCTTTGATTCCTTCCTGGTGTTAAGACTCCGTGTTCTCCTCTAGGTGCTGGGAGGAGGCGAAGGCGTGGTGGTGAAAGATGAAGGCGGTCAGGATGCAGACGGGACAGCTTTCGCCTTGGAGGACGAGAGACGGGATGGACAGCAGGAAGGCCACCAGGGACACATGGCGGGATTTGGACAGGTGAGGTTATGATTGAAAAGCAACACAAATGGAGATGATTTAAATAAGAATTAAATAAGACGGAGTGCGCAGACCTCACAGCTAGGAGACCAGGGTTCAGTACCACCCTCGGCCATCTCTGTGTGGAGTTTGCATGTTCTCCCCGTGCATGCGTGGGTTTTCTCCGGGTACTCCGGTTTTTCCTCCCACATTCCAAAAACATGCTAGGTTAATTAGTGACTCCAAATTGTCCATAGGTATGAATGTGAGTGTGAATGGTTGTGATTGGCTGGCCACCAGTCCAGGGTGTACCCCGCCTCTCACCCCAAGACAGCTGGGATAGGCTCCAGCAACCCCCGCGACCCTCGTGAGGATCAGCGGTAGAAAATGAATGAATGAAGAATTAAATAAGCAAATAATAAAATTAATTAAAATTTATTAAAAAAAATTAAATTACATTAAATAAACACATTGTGGTCGAATCCTGCAGGTTGCATGTGGAGCGTCTGTCACTCAACAATACTAGCAGAAGTACTGCAAAGAATACAGTTTATGGAATAGCTAGAGTTTAGCGCAGTATAATTTTATGATCATTCTTTTACCCACTGACTATTCAAATAATATTGCTAAGTGCACCCCTAATAAAAACATGTCGTCAGTCGTCCCTCACCACATTGCTGTCATTCTCAATAATGATTGCTGTTTTGTGGTTGTTGATGACGTTTTTTTGTCAAAAAATATTGAAGTACAAGTGATATGTAGTATTCTGGTCACTATGCGTCGGTAATGAAACACTAACATGACTATATATTATATTACATAACCTTAACACTGCATGGAGTCAGCCATTGCATGGCCAACATGATAGCGGGAAAATAAGTTGTCCTCCCATTCCGTGTGGAAGTGGTAGGTTTTTATCTTCTTATTTCGTCCTTCTTCCCCACTCTGTTTGACAGAAACATATTTTAAGTTTTGAGTAAGTAAATTGAAGAGGCCAACTAGTTAGCTCGGTAGCTTGCTATGCTAGGTGTTGCTGTCTCATGTGTCCCTGCAGAGGTCCTGTAGTCTGTGCAGTGCGGTTTAAACAAAGAATAGTAGGAGTGTCTTCAGTGCTCTCATAATGTTAACATTGAGAACAGGTTTCTTTGCTCTAGCTATGAAATATTCAAAAAATACGAAAATTTATTTTATATGTTAATTTTGAATCAATACATTGCGGGAATTCACTTATCACGGTCGGTCTGCAGCCAATTAAACACAATAAATGAGGGATTTCTTAAGTCTGGCCTCGTTGTGAACTTATGTAAAATAATCTTCAAAACTGCGTATCCCTAAAATCAGACAGAATTCCCCCCCCTGCTAAGAATCCATGTTGAGCTGTCGTGAAGCTGTTGAGTCACTGAGGGATGAGAGTGGAGACGCATGACCCTGAACCCTCAAACAGGCTGCTAAGCCTTTTGGGATCAACACCTTGGGAATGTTGGTGTGAGCACTGGCGGATTCCAAACAGGCCTTTTAAAACCAGACGATGGAGCGACACGAAAAACAAAACAAAAAAACCCTGAAGGCAAAGACAAAACATGCAACAGATGCTTGAAGAAAGAACCTGTAGGACCAGGAAACTGACGCCCTTGCACAGCGCCGTGTCAGGGCTGAAAGGCGGCTTCATCCCAGTCGCTAATCCGAGACAACAACAATCTGAGACCTCCTCAGGTTTGAAGACCAGAGGAACGTTAACCAACTTAAGTCCTTGTGTCCTTTCTCTTTGTTCATTCAACATTAAATGTAGGGCTGCAAGTTACGATTATTTTAATCGATTAATTATCTTTCGATTAGTTGATGACTCAGATTAAAAATTAATCGTTATAAATAAATTTCTTGAAACTATTTTTTAAGTATAGTATAGTATTTTTTAAGTATATACAGTGAAGAAAATAAGTATTTGAACACCCTGCTATTTTGCTATTTCTCCCACTTAGAAATCATGGAGGGGTCTGAAATTTTCATCGTAGGTGCATGTCCACTGTGAGAGAGATAAACTAAAAAGAAAAATCCAGAAATCACAATGCATGATTTTTTTAACAATTTATTTGTGTGATACAGCTGCTAATAAGTATTTGAACACCTGAGAAAATGAATGTTAATATTTGGTACAGTAGCCTTTGTTTGCTATTACAGAGGTCAAACGTTTCCTGTAGTTTTTCACCAGGTTTGCACACACTGCAGGAGGGATCTTGGCCCACTCCTCCACACAGATCTTCTCTAGATCAGTCAGGTTTCTGGGCTGTCGCTGAGAAACACGGAGTTTGAGCTCCCTCCAAAGATTTTCGATTGGGTTCAGGTCTGGAGACTGGCTGGGCCATGCTAGAACCTTGATATGCTTCTTACGGAGCCACTCCTTGGTTTTCCTGGCTGTGTGCTTCGGGTCGTTGTCGTGTTGGAAGACCCAGCCACGACCCATCTTCAATGCTCTGACAGAGGGAAGGAGGTTGTTCCCCAAAATCTCACAATACACGGCCCCAGTCATCCTCTCTTTAATGCAGTGCACTCGTCCTGTCCCATGTGCAGAAAAAACCCCCAAAGCATGATGCTACCACCCCCATGCTTCACAGTAGGGATGGTGTTCTTCGGATTGTACTCTTCATTCTTCTTCCTCCAAACACGCTTATTGGAATTATGACCAAAAAGTTCTATTTTGGTCTCATCTGACCATAAAACTTTCTCCCATGACTCCTCTGTATCATCCAAATGGTCATATGCAAACTTAAGACGGGCCTTGACATGTGCTGGTTTAAGCAGGGGAACCTTTCGTGCCATGCATGATTTCACATCATGACGTCTTAGTGTATTACCTACAGTAACCTTGGAAACGGTGGTCCCAGCTCTTTTCAGGTCATTGACCAAGTCCTGTCGTGTAGTTCTGGGCTGATTCCTCACCTTTCTTAGAATCATTGAGACCCCACGAGGTGATATCTTGCATGGGGCTCCACTCCGATTGAGATTGACCGTCATGTTTAGCTTCTTCCATTTTCTAATGATAGCTCCAACAGTGGACCTTTTTTCACCAAGCTGCTTGGTAATTGCTCCGTAGCCCTTTCCAGCCTTGTGGAGGTGTACAATTTTGTCTCTGGTGTCTTTGGACAGCTCTTTGGTCTTCGCCATGTTACAAGTTAAAGTCTTACTGATTGTATGGGGTGGACAGGTGTCTTTATGCAGCTAACGACCTCAAACAGGTGCATCTGATTCAGGATGATACATGGAGTGCAGGTGGACTTCTAATGGGCAGACTAACAGGTCTTTCAGGGTCAGAATTCTAGATGATACACAGGTGTTCAAATACTTATTTGCAGCTGTATCACACAAATAAATTGTTAAAAAATCATGCATTGTGATTTCTGGATTTTTCTTTTTAGTTTATCTCTCTCACAGTGGACATGCACCTACGATGAAAATTTCAGACCCCTCCATGATTTCTAAGTGGGAGAAATAGCAAAATAGCAGGGTGTTCAAATACTTATTTTCTTCACTGTATGAGTGGTTAGCACGCAGGCCTCATAACTGGGAGACCCGGGTTCAATTCCCAACTCGGCCATCTCTGTGTGGAGTTTGCATGTTCTCCGCGTGGTTTTCTCCGGGTACTCCGGTTTCCTACCACATTCCAAAAACATGCTAGGTTAATTGGCGACTCCAAATTGTCCATAGGTATGAATGTGAGTGTGAATGGTTGTTTGTCTATATGTGCCCTGTGATTGGCTGGCCACCAGTCCAGGGTGTACCCCGCCTCTTGTCTGAAGACAGCTGGGACAGGCTCCAGCACACCCCGCAACCCTAGTGAGGATAAGCGGTAGAAAATGAATGAATAAACTTCTGGGGCTGCATGGCGGACAAGTGGTTAGCACGCAGACCTCATAGCTAGGAGACACGAGTTCAATTCCCAACTCGGCCATCTCTGTGTGGAGTTTGCATGTTCTCCCAGTGCATGAGTGGGTTTTATATAACTTCTAATATAATATAACTATCTAATATAATATAGCTTCTGATTTGTATTATGCATATTTTGCACTTTTTCTACTCTTGTGTGCTTTGTGTTTTTGCTGCTGTAAAAATGCCAATGGGACTAATGAAGGCATATTGCAGCTCACCTCAGATGAATGTTCATGATGACTTTCCATAGACTGAACTCAGACAAGAAAAAATGATGGATTTATTAGAATTTGTTGCGCGTACAGAATGAAAGCCAAAGCTTGAGAAGTGACAAGTTAATTTCCATCAGACTTGTATAAGGGACCGAAAGCAGTCTTTAGATCTTTACCGACTTCTAAATGACACTCGATGTTGGAGTAATGTCGTCTGACTGGTCCGACTGCAGCATCTGCTTCCAACTTATGCAAGCTTGCGTATTATGTCGGTAATCAGCGATGTCCCTACCTGTTTTTGAGAGAACATTCCACAGCGATGTCAAGCAAAAACCTCTGAGAATCAAACAAACTCGCGTGACACGTTTTCAGCCAGTTGCGTGTTGACTGGCACTGGAACATTTCACAAGAAGAGCAGGAGCTCAAACAAGGAAAGGAGAGCTGCATCATGGAGGTAAGCGTCCATGGTTTTTCCCGACGCCTCCGGTGGTAATCCGGGACAGGGTACTTAGAAGCAAAGGATCCTTTAAACTGCAGGGCGGTTAATAACCGTCTTCACGTGTCTTCCAGGACTTCTATGACGAGCAGGGAGTGTTCACCGAGAGTTTCTGGACGCAGAGCGAACCTCCTCAGGCCATGGCGTTTAATCCCAGAGGACGGGTCAACAAACCTCTGACTCCGCCCCCAACCTCGCAGTCCATCAACAACCAGGTGAGTGGTTTTAACAACAACAACAATTCTCATATGCTGTAGTAGACACCTTTTAAAGGGACTATCGTGCAAAGGAAGCCATTCAGAAGACTCAAAGACGTAATAAGTAGTATCCTACATTGGTCACTAGGTGTCAGTAATGTTAGATTGTGGAGACACTAGCCACTGCAGGAAGTACACTGTCCAAAACACTCTTGAGTATGCCTTATTATGCCAATATGTCTTATTTCCTGTCGTTATGTCTACTGTATGGGTGTTATTTTACGGGTATTTATTTTATTTTTGTATATATATATATATATATATATATATATATATATATATATATATATATATATATATATAATAAATATTTATTAATAATATTTTTTATTATTTATATATATTTATATAACAAAAATTAAGAAAAATATATGATATATATAAATATATATATAAATTTTGATATATATATATATATAATATATAATAATAATAATATATATATTATAATATATATATATATTATATATTATTATCGTAATATAATATATTATACTATATATTATAATATATATATAATATAATAATAATATAATATAATAATATTACAAGCTGTATTTAGAAAGTCGTATACAAGTTTTCTGTTCTCTAACTAATTAAATATTCCAATCTGGGAACGTTTGAGTCTGTTATGCCTTATTATGCCAATATGTCTTATTTCCTGTCGTTATGTCTACTGTATGGGTGTTTATTTTATTTATTTTATTATTTTATTCATTTATATATAATAAAAATATAAGAAATATATATGATATATATAAATATATAAAAATTTTGATATCTATATAGATATGTATTTGATATGTATATATAATATATATTATGTATTATTATAGTAATATAGTATATTATTATATTATATATTATAATATAATATATATATAATATAATATAATAATATTACAAGCTGTATTTAGAAAGTCGTATACAAGTTTTCTGTTCTCTAACTAATAAAATATTCCAATCTGGGGCTCATTAATTGTGACAAACAAGGGATTAGTGTATGATTAATTGTTGTTGTGCTCGCCTTTAGATTAGGAAAAATCCAAGAAGTAAGTCCTGACTTCTTCTCCAGGCATTTTTAATTTGTTGTAATTCGAGTCTCCGCCCTCAGCTTCTTTTCCAGTACCCAGTGAGCCAGTCGCAGCCGGCACCGTTCTACGTGGGCGGTCCAATGGGCGGGATGGACACCATGGCGGGGACGGAAAACAGCCAACAGGCTCCGCCCCCGACTTCCATGACCCCGGTGCCACCCCCCACCAACACCGCCACCTCCGCCATCACTTCAGGACCCTCCCCATCCTCCCAAGGATCCGAGACCTCGTTTGACTGCACGCACTGTGGCAAATCGTTACGTTCCAGGAAGAACTACAGCAAGCACATGTTCATCCACTCCGGTAAGAACTGAAACAACCTGATTTAAAGCATTCAGAAGATGTTGTGTGGCATACATTGGAGTCTGGAGTCTAATTGTGTGCAAATTCCTGCCCCCCCCCAGGTCAGAAACCTCACCAGTGCTCCATCTGCTGGCGCTCCTTCTCGCTGCGTGACTACCTCCTTAAACACATGGTGGTGCACACAGGCGTGCGGGCCTTCCAGTGCTCCATGTGCGGCAAGCGCTTCACCCAGAAGAGCTCGCTCAACGTGCACATGCGCACGCACCGAGCCGAGCGCACCTTCCAGTGCAACGTGTGCCACCGGGCCTTCACCCACCGCACCTTGCTGGAGCGCCACGCCCTGCAGCATGCCCCCCAACCCCAGGGGGGACGCGGCGCCGGCATGACCTCGCCCGCTAAGCACAGTCCCCCCATGGGGGGGCCCTCAGGTATGGCCGGGGCGGGCGGCATAGTGGGCGGCATGGCCAACATGCCGGGCCACGGTGCCTCCTCCTCTTAGAGTCGACGGGGACACGGGGGGGGTTGGAAGGTAGTCGGTCTGTTCTTTGAGCCGGCCGCCATTGGTCCTAACAGCCTCACTGGTCTGGCCGAGCTTGTAGAACTTTCAAACGGGTCTCCCGCACATGGTCTTTGGAACCCGCACAACTTTACAGAACCGTATTTCCTCCCAGAACCTCAGTGTTCTGGCGCCGTCACTCTACTGAGCCCCTCGGGGGGGGGGGGGGGCCGACACACTCAGTATTAAGCTAAACTTGAAATTTTGCCAAGGAGTGTCCGTGCGGGAGCGCCGCTTGAAAGGAGGTCCGAGCGGGTCTACGTGGCGTCACTTAGGACCTTTTGTAGTGCTGTGTCTCAACTGGTGCACTTGCGTAAGTACACTTCATCTACCGTCGGTAGCCAATACGGTCATAGCACAATGGAGACGTGGGATGGGGGTGGAGTTGGTCCATTGAAAAGTAGAGAAGAAGAAGTAAATATTATAAATATTGAGATGGGACAGCACCGCACTGTAGTGGTGCACTCAGGAACTAAGTACACGGTTCACGCAGTATACTTAAGTGTACCGACGGAAGTATTCCATTTGAGACACAGCATATGTGTGTTAAGGGGCTGGGGGGAGGGGGCGGTGTTGGGTGGGTGGCACGGGATTGGTGTTTGCAGTTCAGGAAGCTAGCGAGGAGATTATTGGTTCCAATTGAAGAGCGCTTTCATTCACAGTCAATTCATTTGCTGGGTTGCAGGTGATGTCACGACAGGAGTATTCTTAGCGAGGCGTCAAGTGAAGTCGGAGCGCCGTTTTCACATTTTGGGGGAAAGAAAGTTAATCATTAAAAAAAATCAAAAATGCGGAAAACCTGCCTCTCTCGTCGCGTCGAGCCGAGTCTGAACACCCTCAAATTTGACGATAACAAGCAAAATGTATACTAAAACCAAAGTTTAAAATATCGTAGGAACTGGAATGCAACGCACCAACTATACGAGTGCCCAATTATTTGATAATACACGGCCGATATTACAAAGCTTACTCTGCACCCGCTATGGGCTAGCCTAACCGTGATGCCAATTAATAACATTTCACCCACTAGACTACACACATCCTCAGCTGTTTAACCCTTAGATGCATGAGTGACTGGACCCTACACTCTTCCATATTAGAATCAATGTGTTTTTAAGCCATTTTTGCCATTTTGGTTAGGAATAATGCTATAGCATACTTGCCTATGCCAATGCTATAGTATAGTATTCCAGATTGACAGTATCTCAGACAGGTGTAATACCTATACTGCATATTATTCATTCATTTTCTACCGCTTTCCTCGCGGGGGTGCTGGAGCCTATCCCAGCTGTCTTCGGGCGTGAGGCGGGGTCACCAGCCAATCACAGGGCACATATAGACAAACAACCATTCACACTCACATTCATACCTATGGACAATTTGGAGTTAACCTAGCTGTTTTTGGAATGTGGGAGGAAACCGGAGTACCCGGAGAAAACTCCACACAGAGATGGCCGAGGGTGGAATTGAACCTGGGTCTCCTAGCTGTGAGGTCTGCGCGCTAACCACTAGACTACCGTGCCGACCTACTGCATATTATATTTTACATGGAAGGTTGGGGTAGTAACACAAAAACTAAAATTTCTTCAAATGTATAAAAGGTAAGTTAAAAAAAACATGTTTTTTGAGGAATACCTGGAATATGAAATGATAACAATTTTTAATTACGAAGATATTTCAAGAAAACAACCTGACCGGGGTCATTTTTGACCCACTTATGGAAGGTTGGGATAGTAACACAAAAACAAAAATTTCTTCAAATGTATAATAAGTAAGTTAAAAAAAAAACATGTTTTTTGAGGAATACCTGGAATATGAAATGATAACAATTTTTAATTACGAAGATATTTCAAGAAAACAACCTGACCGGGTCATTTTTGACCCACTTATGCATCTAAGGGTTAAAAAAAACAATAGTTCTAGAAATAAACCAGTGTTCTGGCAGAGCGACACAATCTAGTAGCAAAAATGGACCTCCTGTGTCAACTGCTAGCTACTGGAAAGTTACTGACAGGGTCGACTTTGCATTTTGTACAACGATTATATATTATTAATGTCCATACGCTACACCCCCATGGGGTAACAGCACGGCAAAACGAGGGACACACACACAAGAATGTATTCATGGTGTTGAAGAACGCAGATCGACTTATTAAAAGCGTTATTTTCATCTGCGAATCTCACCACAATGCCTTGTTTTCAGCAATTTTCACGTCTTTATGCAACACACCATGCACATTCACACCATTGGGAAAATATTGTTTCCACGGCATGCGCCGCACTTCGCATTAATCTGCTCGATATCGTAGAAAGATACCGAGTTCCTACACGGCCACATTCAATGTGTGCCCTTCAAGTGCCATACCGGAAGTTACACGTACGGACGGCCTCTAGGTCGATCAGATGGTTTTCAATCCAGCAAGTCATTCCCTTTTGAGGGCCAGACGTGAGTTGACTGTGAAGAAGGACAAAGAGGGTCTTTACTGTGTGAAACCAGACAGGAAGTGGTCCCTTGGCGAGGGAGGAGGCGGCGGCGGCACATCGGCGGCGTGAAATAAAAATTCAGCTTCATACATCAGACATGTTGGTTTCTAAAAGCGCCCCCCCCCCCCCCCCCCTCTCTCTCTCTCTCTCCCAAGCGGGCCGCGAACAAATACCTCGAAACAGGACGGACTCCAAATACGAAATGTTTGGGAAACATTTCAAGCTTATTTTACACACACGCACACACCTATGATTACCTCGGTGGTCCAAAGACAGGCTTTTTTGTGTCATATTTGAAGCTCCAACAGTTATAAAAAAAAAATAATAATAATAACAAAACGAAAGCTATGACAGATCAGTTTACGTTTGAAAAGTTTCATACTCAAGTTAAAAAAAGAAACGGAATACTGTACATGGCAGTAGCGCTCACTTTGTTCTTTGTTGCTCTGTGATGCAGAACTTTAAAAGAAAAAAAAAACGCTTTTAACGTGAAAGAGCCATTGAGAGGAAGTAAACGGTGGAAGACAAATCAGTGATTTTTTTTTTTAATGATTTTTTTTTTTTTAGGGCTCATTATATTTTGAATTCTAAAACCTCACAGCACTAAAAAAAAAAAATGTTTTTGAACTGAATTATGAAAATGTACAATCACCCCTAAGAGTTTTGACCAAGTCAAAATGGTGATAATATTGAATTATCACATTAATATTTATTGCAATTTGATCTCTATGCACAGTTCAGTTTGCACATCCCCTTTTCTTAGAACTAGACGTAAACCCCCCCACCCCTCCACCTTTGAAGTATTTGGCTTCTTTTTAGGTTTTAGGTTTTTGGTTTTTTTTTTTTTTTTTTTTGCCCTTGGCGCACCTCCAAGGTGGCCTTCCTTGTTGGATGGAGGATTGCAGTCATGTGAAGAATCACTTTAAGAAGATTTATTTTCCTATTCTCCAAAAACAAAGAAAGCTCTCATAGTGACTTCACTATAAAGATTTGACATCAAATGTCCCCTTTTTTTTTTTTGAAAATGTGGCAAAGTGCTTTTTGATTTTGAAAGTTGACGGACGAGGAGTGCACACTTCCTTGTCACTGATAAGCTAAATGTCAACTTTGAACGCCAAACCTCTGGTGCTCATTTTGTTGTTGTTGTTGTTATTATTATTGTTGTTGTGTGTTGTAATAATTGTTGTTTTTGTGTTTTCTGTTCTACTTCTGGACATATTTACCTCATTTGCCAACACACAGCGCTCTGCTCTGCTCTGCTCGGCCACTCCACGGTGTTGCTATCATTTCTTCTCAGCAGCAAAGTGCTTGTGGTGCATTCAAGGACCCATGTACAGTACTGTAACATGTCAGCGCTTTGTGACGTACTGTGTGATGCCTTTTTATGTTCCTCCTCTTCTTCTTCTTCTTCTTCTGGGATGTTTTCTACGGGAAATCTTCTCTCCCACAATGCGTCACAACAAGTTTTATAAACCATTCTACTTGTCATCCTTTAAAAAAAAAAAAAAAAAGTTAACAAAAAAGAAAAAACAAACAAACAAAGCTCATCTTTTATGTACGACAAAGGCTCCAAGGCATGATTTTAACTTTTTTTCCGAGGACGTAGATGTTGTAGTTGATGAAATTAATTGAATTTAAAAAGAAAAAAAAAGTGATTTCAAAGATTTCCTTCTCTTATTAAACATCTTCTATGACTGAACGTTCACTGCTTCCTTTTTTCATCACTTGCACGAGGAACCCGGTATACCTTGGAGAACATGCCAGATTGGTTAGCTAGCCACCTGCACAAGACTGGAATGGACCACAAAACCACCAAAAAGAAAATCGGAATTTGAAAGAAATACAAGATTATTAAACTGCCATTGCTATTGAACTCCATGCAAGATTTTACCTTGTGGGGTAGACCCAGGGATCCAGTGGACCCAGGCCAATTACAAGGGACATGTTTGGAGACAGAGAAATGGGACTGTGATCCGAAAAACACCATCCCTACACTAAACATGGAGGTGGGAATATTTTGCTTTGGGAATGCTTGTCACTAAAATCTTAAGCAAGACGAAACATTCATTCATTCATTCATTTTCTACCGCTTTTCCTGGTGCTGGAGCCTATCCCAGCTGTCTTCGAGCGAGAGGCGGGGTACTACACCCTGGACTGGTGGCCAGCCAATCACAGGGCACATATAGACAAACAACCATTCACACTCACATTCATACCTATGGACAATTTGGAGTCGCTAATTAACCTAGCATGTTTTTTGGAATGTGGGAGGAAACCGGAGTACCCGGAGAAAACCTGGGTAGAACATGCAAACTCCACACAGAGATGGCGGAGGGTGGGATTGAACTCAGGTTTCCTTGCTGTGAGGTCTGCGTGCTAACCACTAGACCGCCGTGCAGCCGTGATTCATTTATTTATTAATTTATTCATTCATTCATTTTCTACTGCTTATCCTCCCAGCTGTCTTCGGGCGAGAGGTGGGGTACACCCTGGACTGGTGGCCAGCCAATCACAGGGCACATATAGACAAACAACCATTCACACTCACATTCATACCTATGGACAATTTGGAGTCGCTAATTAACCTAGCATGTTTTTGGAATGTGGGAGGAAACCGGAGTAAATATCGGAGAAAACTGCATGCAAACAATCCCGAGGGTGGGATTGAACTCAGGTCTCCTAGCTGTGAGGCCTGCCCACTCTGCCGCTAACCACTCTTCCACCGTGCAGCCCCAAATACAAATAAAAATGTCAAATTTCGCTTCCACCATTTGCGGCAACAAAGAACCGCTACAATCGCTGCAACCCTTTTGAGAACTTTGTCCAGCGGGCGTCTGCCGGTGGACAACATCTGTCGCCCCGTGCCCTTTTCTCCCAGCATGCCGAGGGACAAGCACGCCGTCCCAAAGGGTGGCCTTTTGTGTGGCCCATTGTCAGTGTAGTCATTGTGCGGCGCTCCGAGGCTGATGATGATTTACAGACATTTGTGTCGGAGCACAATGAAGCGTCTTTGTGGGGCAATTAAGCGGCAGAACCGGGGGCCTGGTTGGGTTTGGGGGTGCGGCATTCGGACGCCTGAGTTTTTTTGAGTTTTTAACACGGAAACATGACAGTGAAAGTCAAAAAAAGTAGTTTCACTATTTACACATACAACTTTTCAGTACGCTTTCTAAGCGGTAACCGCAACAGAGGGAGGGGTATTGTTTTATTTGAATAGACATCCACAGACCCCCCTTTGCGTCTCCAGGGAGACACTTTCAAAAGTCCATGGAGCGCCGTCATTGAAAGCACCACCATTGGGGCCCAGGCGTGAAGACAACAGATGTTCCCGATTGACTTTGCGTGCGTTACAGATGGACAAACAACAAGTGTCTGTGTTCATGTTTAGCATCTTTTATTTGGAAAAATAGTCTTGGCTAACTCCTTCATCGACAAAGAGTACAGGAAGCGGTCGTAGAACAATGCAATGTACAGTACAATCCCTCTTAAATAACTTTTTTTTTTTTACTTTCACAAAACAAACGTCCCACTGACCTGAAGTGCCTTTGCAAAATATCGTCCATAAAGAAAGAAATTAAATAACGTCACAAATATACAAGACAAAATAAGAATAACACAAATTAACTTAAATTAACTTAAATTAAACCATAGTTTTAAATCTTAATTTTTTTTTTTTTTTTTTTTTACAAAAATCTGTATAAAAAGCGTCAAAAAAGTAATAATAAGACAAGGGAACGTATACAAAAAAACAATACTATGTCGGGCCGGTTTGGAGGACTTCAGTTCATAGAGCAAGCACATTTATTTACGTACGTTGAAAAAACAGGCCAGTATGGCCAAACATCCGCCGTTTGATGCGGTTCCTGCGCTCCGCCACAGCGCCTACGATCGAGAAAAAGGCCTGGGTGCAAATGTTGCAAAAAAAAAAAAAACAAACATCGTAGCTTTGCGTTGCGCGTTTATCTTTCTACGTCCCTTAATATTTCATTCATTCATTCATTCATTCATTCATTTTCTACCGCTTTTCCTCACAAGGGTCGCGGGGGGTGCTGGAGCCTATCCCAGCTGTCTTCGGGCGTGAGGCGGGGTACACCCTGGACTGGTCGCCAGGCAATCACAGGGCACATATAGACAAACAACCATTCACACTCACATTCATACCTATGGACAATTTGGAGTCGCCAATTAACCTAGCATGTTTTTGGAATGTGGGAGGAAACCGGAGTACCCGGAGAAAACCCACGCATGCACGGGGAGAACATGCAAACTCCACACAGAGATGACCGAGGCAGGAATTGAACTCTGGTCTCCCAGCTGTGTGGTCTGCGTGCTAACCACTAGACCACCGTGCCGCCCTGTCCCTTAATATTTCAATTTTTTTTTTTACCCACAATTCCCGACAAGAGGCAGAACAGAAAGCTAAGTGTCAGTTTACGTTTAACCGTAAACGTTACATTTTTCTTATCACCCCGCCAGTTCCTATCCCACAGGCCGAGTTTCCAGTCGAGAACCAGCTCAGTCTGAATATCAGTTAAAGGTCTCAGGTATCAGCAGCAGTCTCCAGGCGGGACACCTCCCCCCCAGACCGACGTTAGAGCAGCATCTCATCCGGGAGCATAAAAACTCTCCCAAAGAGCAAAAATGAGCAGAGCCCGTCGTCGGCCCCGTTTTACACCTGCGGACACAGAAACATTGTTATTGTCGCCATTACCGTGGTTACCGTAAACATGTTTATATTTAAACACCTCACCTCAGTTGCAATTATACATTCGTCCTTCTCCTCCGACATGACAAACACAGATTTGTACTTGTTGTCCGCACATGCGGACGTTTCTGGGATATTCTTTTCCGATGCATCGCTGTTTGGGAAAAGAAGAAAAAAAGTTAGCTTTAGCCGTTAAATCACGTTTACGTTTTTATTTTATTTGTGTCTACCATTTTAAACGCTTGCTGTGTTTCTCCTCAAACTCAAAGGAGTCCAAGGAATGGCACTTGTCCTCGCAGGCCGCTTCCAACATGGCTTCCTTGGCGGCTTGCTCGTAGTTGACTTCATGCACAAGGTTGCAGTCAGATAGCGGTTGACGAGTTTTGTAGCTCCTCCTATCGGGGGACGTTCCCTCATCCGGGTCGCTACCGCACAAGTCCATCTTTTTGTTGATGTTTTTGACCGCCGGCGTCGGCGCCACGCTGATCGCTAGGTCTCGGTCGCTGCGCTGACAGTTGTTAGTGATGTTGTTAATCGTCTCGCCGTCGCCGACAACTTCGACTGGATCGCCGCGTTGTGATTTGGATCGGAAGAACCCGACCAATACGGCGCATCCAGCTAGCAGCAGTAACACCAACGCGACGCCGGACCCCACAGCCATCCAAGGTACTTCGGAACCACGTATGGCGGCGTGTTCTGGAAGCAAGAACTGGCAATTCCGGCCGCCGTAGCCCGGAACGCAAGCGCATACATAACGATTGTTCCTCTCGTGGCACGTTGCGCCATTGTGGCATGGATTGTGTTCGCAGCGGCTGATGGGTGAGCTGCAGTTCTGTCCCGTGTATCCCGGCGGGCATGTGCAGGTGTAGCCGTTGATTCCTTCCTGGCAAGTTCCGCCGTTCTGGCAGGGGTATAACGAGCATTCGTCACCGGCGTGGTCGCAGTTCATGCCCGTGAAACCGTCAGGACACTGGCACAGGTACGAGTTGACCAGGTCCACACAGCGAGCACCTGCCAACGGAAAATCTGGTTTTAGAACTGGTCCTGAAAGAACCCTGAAAGCAGACACCCGCACCGTTGGAACAGGGACCGGAGGTGCAGTGGTCGATCTTCTTCTCGCAATTGAATCCAGCGTATCCGGTGGGGCACTGACAGAAGTAACCGCCGTCTGGGTTGTCGCTGCAACGGCCGCCATTGGAACACGGACCGTCGGCGCACGTCATGGCACTCAGTTCGCAGTTGTTGCCATAGAAACCGTGAGGACACGTACAGGTGTAGGTGTTCTCCAGGTCCTGTGAAAAGACACCAGATGGAGCGTCATCGTTTTGGCAACTTGGCTTTTATTTAAGAAGACTGAAGCGGACTTACGGTGCAGCTCCCGCCGTTTCGGCACGGGTTCCCGGCGCATTCGTTGACTTGGACTTCACAGCTGGCGCCAGTGAAGCCGGGTCTGCAGGAACAGGTGTAGCTGCCCTGGCCCGTGTTGCTACAAGTGGCTCCATTCATGCATGGCTTGTGGTGAGTACAGTAGTTGAGGTCTGCACACACGGACACATGGGGATTAGCATACTGGAACAACTGCTAACGCTAATCTTGTCCCGATTGTTCAGACAGCTGGATTGACAAAGATCAAATCCATTCATTCATTCATTCAGTTTCTACCGTTTATCCTCACAGGGGTGCTGGAGTCTATCCCAGCTGTTTTCGAGCGAGAGGCGGGGTACACCCTGGACTAGTGGTGGTGGTGAATTTCTAAGAAGTAGTATTCCTTCTTTATAAATTGAGCATTTTTGTAGTTTGAATATAGAAAACCTGTTTACAACCTTCTAAATCAGAGTTCTGCAGACATGAAATAGCACCCCTATAGTCACCTAAACACTTGTTAAGATATTCATTCATTTTTTATTATTCTCACTAGGGTCGCGGGCGAGACTTCATTCGAGAGGCAAGGTACACTCTGGACTGGTGGCCAGCCAATCACAGGGCACATATAGACAAACAACCATTCACACTCACATTCATACTTACGGACAATTTGGAGTCGCTAATTAACCTAGCATGTTTTTGGAATGTGGGAGGAAACCGGAGTACCCGGAGAAAACCCACGCATGCACGTGGAGAACATGCAAACTCCACACAGAGATGGCCGAGAGTGGAATTGAACCCTGGTCTCCTAGCTGTGAGGTCTGCACGCTAACCACTCGGGCGCCATGCAACCCCAGAAGTTATATACTTTTAAAAATTTGTTTTTAAAAATGTATTTATTATGATTATTTTTAGGCGGCATGGCGGTCGAGTGGTTAGACCTCACAGCTAGGAGACCAGGGTTCAATTCCACCCTCGGCCAACTCTGTGTGGAGTTTGCATGTTCTCCCCGTGTATGCGTGGGTTTTCTCCGGTTTATTCCGGTTTCCTCCCACATTCCAAAAAAAAAACATGCTAGGTTAATTAGCGACTCCAAATTGTCCATAGGTATGAATGTGAGTGTGAATGGTTGTTTGTCTATATGTGCCCTGTGATTGGCTGGCCACCAGTCCAGGGTGTACCTTGCCCTTCGCATGAAGTCTCGCCCGCGACCGTGGTGAGAATAAGAGGTAGAAAATGAATGACTATCTTAACAAGTGTTTAGGTGACTATAGGGGTGCTATTTCATGTCTGCAGAACTCTGATTTAGAAGGTTGTAAACGGGTTTTCTATATTCAAACTACAAAAATGCTCAATTCATAAAGAAGGAATACTACTTCTTAGAAATTCACCACCACCAGTCCAGGGTGTACCCCGCAGGTGACTCTCTTCCAGCGTCTGATTGGCTGATTTTACCATTAGTGATTTTGGCACCACCTGTTGCTTTAACATGCACTAACCTGCTAAGGTGTTTTGTTTAAACGTTTTAGGTATGATCTTGTCGCTCACCTTGGTTGCAGAAGAGCCCCCCCCAGCCCTCTTGACAGTTGCACTGCCAGGGCTGCTGGCAGGTTCCGTGGAGGCAGCCGGGGTAGCGGATGCACTCATCGCAGTAGCGTCCCTTGAATCCTACGCGGCACCTACGGAAGACCAATGAGAGTACCCAGGTAAAATTGCGTCATCAACGCTTGTATACCTGAAGCCGGCGGGCCCACTGATATGAACTTACTTGCACTCTCCGGGTTTCTCGCAGAATCCGTGCTCGTCATCGCAGCCTGGTAGGCAAATTGCTGCGTGGAGATAAAATAAGACGGATATTTAGGAATATTTGAAATTAATAAATAGAATCTTAAAACAACAAAATGGAGAGCGGTGCTGTTGGAATCACTGTGCTACTTTTTTTTACTTTCATACAAAGAAGTGTGTGGGCGGCACGACGGTCGAGTGGTTAGCGTGCAGACCTCACAGCTAGGAGACCAGGGTTCAATTCCACCCTTAGCCATCTCTGTGTGGAGTTTGCATGTTCTCCCCGTGCATGCGTGGGTTTTCTCCGGGTACTCCGTTTTTTCTTCCCACATTCCAAAAACATGCTCGTAATTGGCGACTCCAAATTGTCCATAGGTATGAATGTGAGTGTGAATGGTTGTTTGTCTATATGCGCCCTGTGATTGGCTGGCCACCAGTCCAGGGTGTACCCCGCCTCTCGGCCCGAAGACAGCTAGGATAGGCTCCAGCACCCCCCGCGACCCTCGTGAGGAAAAGCGGTAGAAAATGAATGAATGAATGAATGAACAAAGAAGTGTGTGTCATTGACCCCCACGACCCCCCCCCCCCAGCCACTGTCTTTTTTTTTCTTCGCTGCGGGTCAGAACTCTTTTATTCCCCTTTTCCACACACACACACACACTCTGGTCCAGATAAGAGTGGACAGCTGGCGGGTGTGTTGCCAGTGGGGGGACAGCTGCTCCATTGTCTCCTCTCTCCTGGCAGCTGCCCACTTCAAACAATAACCCCACCCCCCTTGCGCCTCCACCAATCAAAGCCAGGGCCCACCGCACCCCTCAGCAGCCAATCACAAGGCAGCGTAGCAATTTATGGCACGCGTGACATGATTATTCCCTAAAACTTTCCTTAGAATAAATCAAGTGTGCCTCTCTGTGTTTCGAATGGGGGTTGTGTGTGTGTGTGGGGGGGGGGGGGGGGTATGCAAAGTGCCCCCCTCCCATGCCCCTAAAATGGCGCACTCATATCGTACTGAGACAACATTAAGAACACAATGTTACTCACGCTCCGTGCAGTACTGTCCCTTCCATCCGGCATCACACACGATCTCCCCCCGCTCCCCGCAGGTGAAGTGCCCGAAAGCATCGTCTCTTGGTCGGCAGAAAACCGAGCAACCGTCCCCGTAGTAATGCTCGTCGCACACGAACCGATACGAGTACTTGAGCTCGGTTCTTCCCGCTGTGTGAAGATCTTGGGACCAGTCCTCCCCTACTGTGAGGTGCCTCTGCGTGGTCATGGTGCTGATCACCCGGTCCGGGTTCTCTATTAAAAGTACCCACGGAGTGAGTTGAAGGTTTCAAAGTGGACTGTGTAAATACTGGAGTGGGTGGATCTACCTGTGGAGAGATCGTCATTGTTGTCCGTGTGCAGGGCTTCGATGATGAGCGAGAAGGTCCCCTGAGGGAGACAAGTGGCTTGGTGAGGCAGGTGGTCTCCACATTAGGAGATAACATCAAGCCTATAGTGGGGGAGGGAGGGTGGGTGAGTGGGCGTCCAATCCACTCCACAAAGCGCCTCCCTCGCCACCCCACAAACACACTTACCGGCCATGTGAAGCCGAAGTTGATCCTGATGGGGTTGCTGAAGGAGTTCTCCGGGATGACGTCCGGAACCTGGAAGGAGTTGGAGCCCAGCACGGGCGTCACGGCGCCGCCGTACGTGCAGGGTGGTTCCGGGGACGCGTTAGGCTGGTAGTGCTTGAGGCACACCCGGAAGAAGGTCTTACACTCGCATTGCTGGAAAGAGGAACCGGGGGCCCCCCTTCCGCAGCAGTTCTTGTTGCCCTGCACGCCCTTCTTGTTGAGGAACTCCTGCAGCTTGAGTTCGAACACCCCGGAGCAGAAACCCTGAGTGTGTGTGGGGGGGGGGGGGGGGGGGGGGGGGGGGGGGGGCTTAGGTTTTCTTGCGTCTCATTGTGTGTGTGTATGAGTGTGTGTGTGTGTGTCTTACCTGACACAACAACATGGACGCCACAGCCAGACTCAGCAGCATCTTCAATAAATACATCATAAATTAAAAAATAAATAAAAATTCAAAGTCCTCACGGTGCCTCCTCCTCCTCTTCTTCAGTCCCTGTGAGGAAGATGCACGGAGCACCTCATGCACTTCTGACTCTCATGTCCCCCCCCCCCCAAAAAAAAGAGAGACACAGAGAAGTAAATCCCAAACTTTGTCCTCAGAAGAAGCTCTTGCGCCTGCGTGGCGGGAGATTCTAAATCATAAAAAAAGTGGTCCAATTCCGTTATAATCCCAAACAAAGATCGTCTCTTTTTGTTTTAGCTGCGTGGGGAGAAGACGCGTGTGTCACTGGTCCAACATGCTCCCCTCTTCTTGCCCCACTTTTTTTCCCTCCTCCTGGTCCCTGCGTCTTCCTCCCTCTCGTCAGGCGTGTCTCCGGCCCCGGGGCCGCCTGCAGCCGGTTATATATGGCCAGACACATGCTATGGTAATAACATGCAAATGAACCCTCCTCCTCCTCCTCCTCCTCGTTCTCCTCCTCCCAATCTGGCCCCCACAATGCAAGGAGCCTCCTCGTCCTCCACATGAAGTCCACAGAGCGTGGACAAAATGCAACTTTCATTCCTTCAGTTTCAGGACCCCCAAAGTGACTTTTTAGGAGCTTCTAAGTCGGCCTTGAGGAGAACCTGAAGTTCTTCTTGTGTCTTCATGGGCTTCATCTTTACATGTTTGATTCTAACCTAGCAGACATTCTGTTGAAAGCAAAAACTCTCACATAATAGACTTCTTTTCCTCCTCATCATCATCTAGAGGACACATTCTGCCCACAGTTGGTAATGGTAATGGTTTTATTTCATTTGAACATGCATCAGAATGCAATTGAATGCATCACATAATCAGTTCACAGTTCCACATGTCCAAAAGGAGTAGGAAGAAGCAAAGCTTATTAAATCCTACCCCTCCATCTGGTACTTTTACAATCAGTAACTGTTACATTTGTTCACTTCCTGCTTTCCTAATATAATTTAATTAATTATTTTTATTTTTTATTTAAACATTATTATTTATTTATTAATTATTTAATAATAATATTATATTATTATTTATTAAAATAATTTTATTTTATTTTATTATTTAAAAAAAATGTATTTTATTTTTGGTCACGTACCAAAGTACGAGGTGATATAAGCATTAAATGACATAACGGGTACCATAGTACGTGTCAATATAGTGATATATATAGCACATCATGACTGGTTCAAGACTCTTCATCCTTGTATTTAGCAAACATCAACTGCTTGTATTGTTTCTTGAATTGGCTCATCGTTGTGCATTGTTTGAGGTCCTTACTCAATCCATTCCATAGTTTGATTCCACATACTGAAATGCTATGGCTTTTTAACGTACTAGTCCTAGCATAGAAGTTTTTCAAATGTACTTCAGATCATATTTCTCCTCTCTTGTAGAGAAGTATTGGATGACATTTTTAGCTAATTGGTTATTTTTAGCCTTATGCATTATTTTATCTGTTTGAAGATGAACTATATCAGCAAGTTGAAGTATTTGTGATTTTAGAAATAAGGAGTTAGTATGTTCTCTGTCGGCGGCATTATGAATTATCCTTACTGACCTTTTTTGCAGTACATTTAGCAAGTGAAGATTGCTTTTATAGTTATTACCCCATATTTCCACACAATAAGTAAGATATGGTAGAACCAGAGATCAATAAAGAGTGTGGAGTGATTTCTGAGTTGGAGTTCAGTTGATGTTTTCATTGGTCTAGATCAGGGGTCGGCAACCTTTACTATGAAAAGAGCCATTTCACCCACTTGCCCACTAAAGAAAAATAGCCTGGAGCCGCAAAACGTTGTATGTTTAAAACAACATTGGAGGGGAAAAAAAAGACGAGTTGGAGTACTCTTGCTAGTACTGGAGATAAACTTTTGTTTTTAAATGAGCTCTAATTTATTTTTTAGAATCGTCAAATAACTCATTAATAATAATTAATAACTCAAATAACTCAAAGTATTACTCATTTCCCTTCATGTTAACCTGTCAGAGAGAACTGGATAGCATCCTGTCTGCTCATTCAGTCACCAGTCAGAACTCAGTCAGGATGCATTCATGGTCTCACACAAAGTTGGATTTTTGTAAACTCATAACAAAGACGTGCATTTTCACCACACGGGTGCTAAAAAATATTCAAGCATTGCAAAGGGAGCCGCAACAAAGAGGCTGGAGAGCCACATGCGGCTCTGGAGCCGCGGGTTGCTGACCCCTGGTCTAGATCAAGGCTGGTCTAATATCTTAACATCAGACCACATCAAACTATGTCATTTAATTTTGCAGGTTTTTTTTTAACTAAATAAGACATCCGACTTGCAAGTCATGTTGCCAGTTTGTATGTTAAAAGTTGAAATACTTCGAAAGCAACTGGCGGGCCGGATTCAAACACTTTGTGGGCTGCATATGGCCCGCGGGCCATAGTTTGCTCACCTCTGTTCTAGATTCTGACGTGAATAAAAATAGCATAAATGATTGTTCTTGTACTTTTTACTGCCAACACTAGGTGGTGCTGCTCTGAAAAGCACATCATTCCATAACCGAGTAAGAATGTTTGACATCAAATATCGGGTTGGGTATCGATGGGAACCTAACATTCCGACTCTCCTTCAAATGTTAAAATTTAGATTCCTATTTTTGATGCCGTATTTGCCGAAATCGTTGCAAAGAAAAGCTTTGGCTTAACTTAACTTAACAATGACATCACGCAAGGTAAAGTTCACGACACCTCCAGATGCTCCATGTCGGACTTCCTCTAAGAATCTGGAAGTCAAACTATGCCAATGTTACCCGGGAGTCCTGATGTTGTGGGAGTTGGGTGGAAATAACAAACTAAAACTACGACTGCAACCCACACAATGCACTTCCTGCCTTCAAACTAAGAGCCCAAGACACACAGCTCATAGACAATTCATAAACTTTTACAAGTTTATGAGTTTATAAGTTTATGACCCTGCCTCTAAAAAGCATCGGAATTGATCATGTAGGAATCAGAATCGAGGAATCGAGATCAGAGCTGTAACTGTTCCGATTCGAACGATGCCATTGAGGAGGATATGTGGTTTTTAAGAAGGTCGGCTTGGGGCACTTTTGCTTCTTCATGCTTCTGGGCCGCGTCAAATGGGCTTGAGGGGCCCCTGGCCACCCTAAGTCCTAAAAAAATCTCCTAAAACAAAACGGAAACATTTAAATATAGCTTGTCTTTGTTTAGCAAATGTCGGTTTTAATCGTTTTTTATGGCTGGAATAAACTTTGGGGCTGCACGGTGGATAAGCGGTAGAAAATGAATGAATGAATGAATGAACTCGTAGCAGCGTCTGACGGTGTCGTCCGTGTCGTCCTTATAATCATCCTTAAGTCAAGTTAAAAGTGAAATCCAAAAAAAAGGCATTTCAGATGAGCGCAAAACTTGCCATGCACATGATTCGTGTGGAGTCACCAAACCAGAACAGAAGTAACATTAGCTAAAATATGTATTTTTTGGGCTGCACGGTGGACGAGTGGTTAGCGCGCAGACCTCACAGCTAGGAGACCTGAGTTCAATTCCACCTTCGGCCATCCCTGTGTGGAGTTTGCATGTTCTCCCCGTGCATGCCTGGGTTTCCTCCCACATTCCAAAAACATGCTAGGTTAATTAGCGACTCCAAATTGTCCATAGGTATGAATGTGAGTGTGAATGGTTGTTTGGCTGGCTCACCCGAAGAATAGTTGTTTGTCTATATGTGCCCTGTGATTGGCTGTGATTGGCTGGCTCACCCGAAGAATGGTTGTTTGCCTATATGTGCCCTGTGATTGGCTGGCTCGCCCAAAGAATGGTTGTTTGTCTATATGTGCCCTGTGATCGGCTGTGATTGGCTGGCTCGCCTGAAGAATGGTTGTTTGTCTATATGTGCCCTGTGATTGGCTGTGATTGGCTGGCTCACCCGAAGAATGGTTGTTTGCCTATATGTGCCCTGTGATTGGCTGGCTCGCCCGAAGAATGGTTGTTTGTCTATATGTGCCCTGTGATTGGCTGGCTCGCCCGAAAAATGGTTGTCTGTCTATATGTGCCCTGTGATTGGCTGGCTCGCCCGAAAAATGGTTGTCTGTCTATATGTGCCCTGTGATTGGCTGGCTCGCCCGAAAAATGGTTGTTTGTCTATATGTGCCCTGTGATTGGCTGGCCACCAGTCCAGTGTGTACCCCGCCTCTCACCCGAAAAAGACAGCTGGGATAGGCTCCAGCACCCCCCCCGCGACCCTCGTGAGGATAAGCGGTACAAAATGAATGAATAAACTTTGGATCATCTTTTTCTTGTACTTCATCTTCTCCCCAGGAGCTGCTCCTCGCTATGGCAACAACGTCCTGCTTGGAATCTCCTCAAAAACATTCCTTGGCAAAGTTGGGAGCTAAAGGACGCCTCCTGCCTTCATCCTACTCTCTTTCTGCAACAACAAGCTCTACATAGTGTGTGTGTGTGTTTTGGAAGGCGGGGGGGGGGGGGGGTAATGGAGAGTCGCTCTCGTGGCCAACATGAGGGGGAACTTGTGCCATTGTGTGTGCAGCCAAGGAGGACCCCCCCCCCCCCACCCCCTCACTACACACTCCCCCCCTCCCCCTCAGCTGTATGGTAATTCTGCTCGCACCTGCTCTTCCCTCAACAACAGCGTGTGCGCGCCTCCCTGTCCCCCACCCCCACTCCACCCCCCTCACAAAAAAAACTTCTTGCACCCCTCCCTTCAAATTGCATGCCCACATCTGGCACGTGCACATCCATTCGGATAAAGCCGCTGTTGCCTCGCTGTGCTTCAATTCTTACGTCACATCACTACATTCAACGTGAAGGCCCCCCCCCCTAAAAAAAACACCCACCCACCCAGTTGTCTTTTCACACGATGACTTGTTGTAACACTGATCTTTTATGCACAACTCCATGAGGAGGGATTGCAAGAGGCAATACAATAGAAAGTAAAGTCAGGCATACTTTAGAGTAGCCAGTGTACAGCTTGTACTGTGTGTAGCAAGCCATTCATTCATTTTCTACTGCTTATCCTAGCGTCAAGGGGGGTGCTGGAGCCTATCCCAGCTGTTTTCAGGCGGGGTACACCCTGGACTGGTGGCCAGCCAATCACAGGGCACATATAGACAAACAACCATTCACACTCACATTCATACCTATGGACAATTTGGAGTCGCTAATTAACCTAGCATGTTTTTGGAATGTGGGAGGAAACCGGAGTACCCGGAGAAAACCCACGCATGCACGGGGGGAATGCAACTGCAACATGCAAACTCCACACAGAGATGGCCGAGGATGGAATTGAACCCGAGTCTCCTAGCTGTGAGGTCTGCACGCTAAACACACGCCACCGTGCATCCCGCACACAGCCAGTATTGTGTAACTATCTGGCAACACAAGTGAGTCCATATCACAGTGAACATTCATGTGGGCATTTCGTGTAAGCATCGCTGATTCAGCACTCTGAGTTGAGCTGCACTTCTTGAATCTTCTTCTTCTTCTTCTCCGTGATGACATCACTTGTGGACGTTAGCTCTGATGCTATGCTAAGTAAAGAAGTGAAAGTTCAAGAAAAAGTTGAAAACAGGGTGCTGAAAGAAGTAGAACTGTTCTGGTTCTGTCTGTGACCAGTAAGACGGTGCATTCATGCATTCTGTGCTTTCAGTTCCATGATTGAGAATGCAGGAGGGAGGGGATAGAAGGGGGGTGGGGGGGCGGGGTGTTCAGTGAAGGACCACGACACGCCTTCAGACGCGGATAGACCCTTACAAGCCATCTGCCGCCCCCCCCCCCCCCGACTCACTCACTCACACACACACACACACGTTTATACCCCACTCCCTCCTCCATGTCCCCCCTCCCCTGGTGCCTGCAGGCCGTCTCTATGCTCCAGTGTCCACCGGGCTGCCGACTGGAAGCATGTTAAAGGAGCTGTAACGGTATGGGCCCTCAGGGGCCATATGGTGGTAGTAGTGGTGTTGGGGGGGTGGGGTGGGGGGGAGCAGAAGCCGGTCCCCGAAGAGGAGACACCACATGGTCACTCGTGGGAACGTAAACACGGCGCCCATCACACGATATCGATCATATGAAGCGGTGATGAGAGGGGGCGGGGGTTAAAAGTGTGTGGTTGAGATAGAGAGAGAGAGAGAGCGAGAGCGAATGATGCTACTGATCGATTATACGTCACAGGAAGTATCGATACACGCGTCCAGTAATGATGTCATTATGTTTGTTTTTTTTTGGGGGGGGGGGGGTTCTTGATCCAAAATAACACGAATAAGCGGTCTCCATCTTTCCTTTTTCATCAAATATCATCATGCTGTGGACCACTTCCGGGTCTCTCCCCAGGGTCCCGCTCCTCATTTGCATATTCGGCTGCCACTCTCCTCCATCCACTCAAATTGATGGTGGGAAGATGCTGCAGTCATTACGTGGGGGGGGGCCAGGGACGCGTAAGTGGTAAGTGTACGTGTGTGTGCTGCGCGCGTGTTGCGGAGGGGGAAGTGTGGGCGGTTACTCCGGGGGGGGGGGGGGGGGGGGCGCTGTGGGGGGGGGAGGGGGGCGGCCAGTCGCGTGCCACTGTTTAGGAAAACACGCAGGGGTGACACACAGCACAGCAACAACAAACACAGTAACAACATCTGATGACGTCACGACTCTAGCAATGTTTTGACCACCCTATTTAACCAAGGACAAGGGTGTCCAATGTGTGGCCCTGGGGCCATTTATATTATTTATTATGAAAAATACAGTTATAGAACACAGGCTGCGCAGACATGAAGGACTGTAACAATAATAAAATAATAATCACATCATATAAAAACATATTTATCATAACACTATGTTGGTCATGTGACATAATTGTTAATGCAGCTCATTCATCTTCAGTCTAATTTGGAGCTAAATGAATGATGAGTCAGTGCAGGAAGTCCCGCCCCCCTCTCTCCCTCCTCTCGCTCCACCGAGCGCATCTGCCCAGAATTGAACAGATGCACACACCTGCGTGCCCCCCCACCCCCCCTACCCCCGCAGCCTTTCAAGCTTCCATGGGAGCCAAGCAGGACCACAATGGTTTTGGTGAGGGGGGGGGATCAGGGATGCAGTAACCAAATACAGCCTATCCCCCCAGGACAGGCGCCATGTTGGATGCATTGTCAGCGCTTCTATCACATCTGCTGTACGACTGCTCACTTCAGGGTGGGGGAGCCCCGGGTGGGTTGGGGGGGGGGGGGGGGGCTACCAGAGGTGGCTGCCCGCATGGCTCAGGCCCTGAAGTTCTGAAGCCGGCTAAAGTTCTTTTGGTCTTGAATCCAGTTTTAGGATAAGTGGCGGTTTGGAGGAGCGGTTGCACGGGGGCAGGGGTCCCGGCAGGTGCTAGCTAGGATGAAAGAGGGGCTTCTACGAGACCAGGTTACACTTGAAAAGCCCTGCAACAGCCCATCGCTAGGCCAGCGCCATAATAGCCCTTCGTCCCTATCTCTCAGCTGCCACTGCAGGACAGAGGATCCACACGCACCTGTTGTCCCCCCCCGCCCCCACGTCCCCACGCCTCATTGTGTCCAGCCAGCCTTAGTGGGCTACACCTCAGGAATGCTGTCCTCGTCCCAGGAGAGAGCTTATCCACGGTGGGAAGAGGGTAGGGAGGCGTTGAGGAGGAAGGAGATGCAAGGGTGGGTGTGAGGTGGTGGTGCTGGGGGGGGGGGGGGGGGGGGGGGTCGAGCAAAGGAACCAGCAGGGAGGCTTTAGAGATGGAGGGTGGGAGGGAGGGTGCCAGTGTCCTCTGTCCTCCTCTCCATCCAGAGAGCCCTGTCCTAAATCACTGGCCCCCAGGGGAAGGCTCTCCATTGTGACGAGATGGCCCCCGCAAGCTGGGCTGCCAGCTGCTTGCCGCTGCAGCGTCATGCGCTGCCCCCCCCGCCCCCATTCAACCCCTCCACCTTCAGCACCGTGACAATGCTCCCTGCGGCCAGGGGCCACAGGCCATCCACAACATTAAAAAGAACTCTGAGAAGGACGGCAGAGCAACAACACCTTTTTTGGAAGGACTTTAATGATGAGCAGGGTGACTGGGACCACGACCCCCCCCCCCCCTCCACCCCTCCCGCGGTCACAGGCACCTGCCTTTAGTTTGTCTCTCCGGCCTTCAGCATGGAGGAGACCACTTCCATCGTCCATCTTGGGAGCTGGTTTTGACACCACGTGTTTGTTTACATATGACCACGTAAAGTACAAACCTCATGAGAGCAGGGTACACAGCGGTCTCCAAAGTCTGGCCCCTGGGGCTTTTTGTGGCCCGCAGTTTGTAAACATGCAGATAAATATGGCAAAAAGAAAAGTTTTCTGTATTATATTCAGGCATTATTACATGATTATTGCAAATTTAACGGGCTGCACGGTGGTCGTGTGGTTAGCGCGCAGACCTCACAGCTAGGAGACCCGGGTTCAATTCCACCCTCATCTCTGTGTGGAGTTTGCATGTTCTCCCCGTGCATGCGTGGGTTTTCTCCGGGTACTCCGGTTTCCTCCCACATTCCAAAAAACATGCTAGGTTAATTAATTGGCGACTCCAAATTGTCCATAGGTATGAATGTGAGTGTGAATGGTTGTTTGGCTGGTTCGCCCAAAGAATAGTTGTTTGTCTATATGTGCCCTGTGATTGGCTGTGATTGGCTGTGATTGGCTGGCTTGCCCGAAAAATGGTTGTTTGTCTATATATGCCGTGATTGGCTGGCTTGCCTGAAAAATGGTTGTTTGTTAATATGTGCCCTATGATTGGCTGTGATTGGCTGGCTTGCCCGAAAAATGGTTGTTTGTCTATATGTGCCCTATGATTGGCTGGCTCGCCCGAAAAATGGTTGTTTGTCGAAATGTGCCCTGTGATTGGCTGGCTCGCCCGAAAAATGGTTGTTTGTCTATATGTGCCTTATGATTGGCCGGCTCGCCCGAAGAATGGTTGTTTGTCTATATGTGCCCTGTGATTGGCTGGCCACCAGTACAGGGCGTATCCCGCCTCTTGCCCGAAGACAGCTGGGATAGGCTCCAGCACCCCCGCGTGGAAACATGGAAGAACATCATTATGACTATAAAAATATCCCAATAATCTGGAATTATTAGTTAATTTGTTAGTACTATAGATTGAAAACTATTATATATGACTTAACTGTCAAAATAAATATATATTGGTATGTCCTGTATTGGATAATCAGTATTAATTGAAATAATACTATATCAATACTATAGATACAGTTATTTATTACCAAAATAATGTTAGAATTACAAAATGTATACATGTCCATCCCCCCCCCCCCCCCCCCGCCCCCACAGTTGGTGTAATTTTTCCCATCCAGGGAGATAGCGGCGGGCTCCATTGTGCTGCGCCTAATGATGATTGTAATGACGGCTTGTCCATCTTTGATAAGAAGCAGCATGGCCCTCATTAAAGGCCCCGGGGCCCCCGCTTCTCATGGCGGCTCGGACAGCAGGCGATTTGGGGGTGGGGGGCCAGCGAGACGACACCCGTGGCACACGCCTGTTGACCGAGCCACAAAGCAAAAGTGTGTGTGACACTCGCCCCCCAATCCCCCCCCTTCACCACGCCCGCCGCTCCCATTGTCCTCCCAGCGGGCCCCGAGACAAGACCAATCCTGTTAGACCCCCCCACCCCCACACACACACACACACGCTGATGCTTCCACAATCAGTTTTACCAATCAGCTGATTTAGCATCGCTTTCCCACCCATCACCCCCCCCCCCCCCCAAGAGAGCTCTGATTGACATGCAGACAGTATTTCTTCATGCTGGAGGGTGTGGCAGGCAGGTGGGCGGGGTCCACTGGATGGTGGCGCTTATGGTCGTGGGACGCAGGAAGAAGGGATGGGGTGTTTCAGGAGGAGTGGGTGCCGGGGTTGGGGGGGGTGATGGTGGGGGTGTTGCAGCGGCTGCCGGGGTCAGGCCTGTGTGTCCTGGGAAAGTTGGGTTCTCCATTTAAATCCGCACATGTTGCGGCCTTCTGGTGGCTGCGTGAATGCACACGCTGACAGATGGCCCCCCACCATAACTATAGAGGCCGAGCGCCGCCGTCCCCCCAGGGAGAGCCGAGCCGGGCTGAGAGAGGGAGGGATGGAGAGGAGAGTGTCTCTCAGCTGATCCCATCAAAAAGAGAGATGAGGGGAAGAGGAAAGGCTGGTGGAATTGGGGGGTGGGGGCGTGGTGGGGGGCGGGGGGGGGGGGGGGGGGTCCTTGGTCCTTAATCCCAATCTCTAAATTGAGTTAATGTGTTTGCCCGGTCTGCAAGGTCCTAAAGGAGGCCCAAAGATTCTGAATCGATGTCTGCACGCACCCATCCCATATGTAAGTGTAAATAATCTGTTCCAGGGTCAAACTGTGTCCATCATAAAGGCTTTATCAAGTTATCAAGTCTATACATTTTGGTTTCTCGTCCACACACTGTCACATACATACATACAAAATGTTCCTGAAGTATGGGAAACTTTTTTGTCGATAAAACTTCAATAATGTATCCCAAAAATGTTGTCTTTTAAGCTATTGTTATATGACAGTGTCAATCAAAAATTTGTATTATTGTCATAGTAAAGTCTCATCACTGGACAGTGTACTTGCTGTATACAATATGTTGTTTTTAATATCTGCACAGCTTGTGCAAGAATGCTTGGCACGACATAGCCACAAGGAGGCGACAAATAGTCTCTATACTGTTTGCAGTGCCAGCTGTATGACAAGATCACTGTGCTGTTTTTAAGGATGTAGTGCATAAATACCAGTCAAAGATCCTTTATTTTAGGGGTCTCAAACTCCAAGGGGCAGCTGGGTGGGTAAGGCTGGGCCACATCAAGTATTGGGAATCGAACTGGGCATCTCAGGGATACAATACGCCATACATGGCTCCCGATGTGCAGCAAAAGCACCAATCAAGTTTTTCTATATATAAGAAGAGAGCTGTTTTAAGGACTGACTGTCAAAGATCCTCTATATGACAAGAGTGCTCTGCTGTTTTGGGGTAGTCAAAGATCCTCTATGTGACAGGATGGTGGCTCTACAGTATATTAAATGATATTCTGCAAATACACCCGTCAAAGATCCTCTATATGACAAGAGTGCTCTGATGTTTTGGGGAAGTCAAAGATCCTCTATGTGACAGGATGGTGGCGCTACAGTATATTAAATAATATTCTGCAAATACACCCGTCAAAGATCATCTATATGACAAGAGTGCTGTGCTGTTTTGGGGAAGTCAAAGATCCTCTATGTGACAGGGTGGTGGCGCTACAGTATATTAAATGATATTCTGCAAATACACCCATCAAAGATCCTCTATATGACAAGAGTGCTCTGCTGTTTTGTCTGCTGTTTTGTTGGGGAACACAAAGATCCTCTATGTGACAGGATGGTGGCACTGCAGTATATGAAATTATATTCTGCAAATACACTCGTCAAAGATCCTCTATATCACAAGAGTGTTCTGCTGTTTTGGGGAAGTCAAAGATCCTCTATGTGACGGGATGGTGGCACTGCAGTATACTAAATGATATTCTGCAAATACATCTTTCAAAGATCCTCTATATAACAAGAGTGCTCTGCTGTTTTGTCTGCTGTTTTGTTGGGTAAGTCAAAGATCCTCTATGTGAAAAGATGGTGGCGCTGCAGTATATTAAATGATATTCTGCAAATACACCCGTCAAAGATCCTCTATATGACAAGAGTGCTCTGCTGTTTTGGGGAAGTCAAAGATCCTCTATGTGACAGGATAGTGACGCTACAGTATATTAAATGATATTTTGCAAATACACCCGTCAAAGATCATCTATATGACAAGAGTGCTGTGCTGTTTTGGGGAAGTCAAAGATCCTCTATATAACAGGAGGGCTCATGTTAAAATGCAAAACTATTAAGCCATCAAAAAAAGTGAATTTGATGTTGTCCAAGGTCCAGGTCTACATGTTCTACATGAGCCGCAGAGAGGTCAGAGGTCAGTGATTGGCTGCAACATAGAAATGAGTATTCGTGAGCAACATCTTTATCCTTTCACTTTGGAGAGCTTTGCTTTGTGGGCGCACCCCCCAATAAGCTCCTTATCTTGGCAGCGTTTGGCTCCACCCCCCCCTCGCAGTGAGGATGCTCACACTCTCCCGCTGTCCTCTTCTTCCCCTGCAGCCATGCTTCCCCCGGACGTCAGCGGCCACAAGCCCCGCCGCCGCTCCTCAGTGGTTGCCGCCAACGTTTCCTCGCTGCCTCGCCGTCACAAGAGCAGCCGTGACTTCCCACTGGCCCTGAAGCGGCGCCGCTCCGGTCCCGTCCCGGAGCGCAGGGTCAACTGTGTCCTGGTCGGGGACGGCGCGGTGGGCAAGACCAGTCTGGTGGTCAGCTACACCACCAACGGATACCCGGCACGGTATGTGCCCACCGCCTTTGACAACTTCACAGGTAGGCTGCAATGATGGAACTCATCTGTTTTGTTCATTTGCCATAATAATAATAATAATAATAAACATGTATGATGATATTACGTATTACAAAGAGACAAAGAGACTATGATTGTATGAAGAAGTTGATACCAGGTGGGGTGGCCGCAGTGTGACCAGGGGTGGCTTTTGAACCATCTATTACAGCAATTAATAGCTGAGCTGTGTGCAGAAGACATATTTTATTTTATTTTATTTTATTTTATTTTATTTTATTTTATTTTATTTTATTTTATTTTATTTTATTTTATTTTATTTTATTTTATTTTATTTTATTTTATTTTATTTTATTTTATTTTATTTTATTTTATTTTATTTTATTAAAAGAAAAATAGCCTACTCCAATGTTGTTTTAAACATACTATGTTTTGTGGCTCCAGGCTATTTTTCTTTTAATAAAATAAAATAAAATAAAATAAAATAAAATAAAATAAAATAAAATAAAATAAAATAAAATAAAATAAAATAAAATAAAATAAAATAAAATAAAATAAAATAAAATAAAATAAAATAAAATAAAATAAAATAAAATAAAATAAAATAAAATAAAATAAAATAAAATAAAATAAAATAAAATAAAATAAAATAAAATAAAATAAAATAAAATAAAATAAAATAAAATAAAATAAAATAAAATAAAATAAAATAAAATAAAATAAAATAAAATAAAATAAAATAAAATAAAATAAAATAAAATAAAATAAAATAAAATAAAATAAAATAAAATAAAATAAAATAAAATAAAATAAAATAAAATAAAATAAAATAAAATAAAATAAAATAAAATAAAATAAAATAAAATAAAATAAAATAAAATAAAATAAAATAAAATAAAATAAAATAAAATAAAATAAAATAAAATAAAATAAAATAAAATAAAATAAAATTGAAGTGAAGTGAAGTGAAGTAAAGTCAAATCAAGTCAAGTCAAGTCAAGTCAAGTCAAGTCAAGTCATGTCAAGTCATGTCAAGTCATGTCAAGTCATGTCAAGTAAAGTCAAGTAAAGTCAAGTAAAGTCAAGTAAAATCAATTAAATTAAATTAAATTAAATTAAATTAAATTAAATTAAATTAAATTAAATTAAATTAAATTAAATTAAATTAAATTAAATTAAATTAAATTAAATTAAATTAAATTAAATTAAATTAAGAAGGCAGGAAGTGAACAAATGTAACAGTTACTGATTGTAAAAATACCAGATGGAGGGGTAGGATTTAATAAGCTTTGCTTCTTCCTGCTCCTTTTGGACACGTGGAACTATGAACTGATTATGTGATGCATTCAATTGTAATCTGATGCATGTTCAAATGAAATAAAACCATTACCATTACCAAGGTTGCCGACCCGATGTGCGTTATGTCTCCTCAGCGGTGGTGGCGGTGGACGGGACACCAGTCAGGCTGCAGCTGTGCGACACGGCGGGACAGGTGAGACCAGTAATCGTACGGGGGTGTCGAGCATGGCAGGATGTCATCATGATGGGATCTTTTTGTTTGTTTGTCTGCTCTCGATAGAAATGGGGAGTGGATGACGGAGCGATCAATGTAAGTCATAAGGAATGTGGCATCACGTGACAACATACTTGAGTACTAAACACAACACTTAACTTAAAACTGTTCTTTCCGAACGACCGCAAGGCATGCTGGGTAGTCCAGCTGCAGCAACAATAAGAACTATGAACAATAACATTGGATATCAAGAGTATGTTAGCTCCTTCTTTACTTCTCCGTCGACCTCCTCATTATTTTGCAATCCAGCAAAATGCGACAAAGAAAAATACCCAGCATGCCTTGCGGTGTTTGGCTTTTTTGGCATGGGTTTCGCATGTAAATATTGGATATCAAGAGTATGTTAACTCCTTCTTTACTTCTCAGTTAACCTCCTGAATATTTTGCAATCCAGCAAAATGCGACTAAGAAGAATACCCAGCATGCCTTGCGGCGTTTGGCTTTTTTGGCATGGGTTTTGCATGTAAATATTGGATATCAAGAGTATGTTAACGCCTTCTATACTTTTCCGTCGACCTCCTCATTATTTTGCAATCCAGCAAAATGCGACAAAGAAAAATACCCAGCATGCCTTGCGGCATTTGGCTTTTTTTGGCATGGGTTTCACATGTAAATATTGGATATCAAGAGTATGTTAAGGCCTTCTTTACTTCTCCGTCGACCTCCTCAATATTTTGCAATCCAGCAAAATGCGACAAAGGAAAATACCCAGCATGCCTTGCGGCGTTTGGCTTTTTTGGCATGGGTTTTGCATGTAAATATTTGTTTGTATGCCCACATGGTGCAGCAGGGAGCTTACTTTGTAGGTACTTTGTGTGTTGTTTGGCTAGCACTTTGCCGGCTACATTTCCATGTTAAAGGTTTTGATCCAGATTGGATCCAGTTTGTCAGCAATGTAAACAGAACAGATCCCAAATCTACCATCCTGATGCAGTTTGTCCTCCATGTTTCAGGACGAGCTGGATCGACTCCGCCCTCTCTGCTACCAAAACGCAGACGTCTTCCTGCTGTGCTACAGCGTAGTCCGACCCGCTTCCTTCCGCAATCTGACCCACAGGTGGGTGCCCGAAATCCGCCGCCACTGTCCTGGCACGCCGCTCGTCCTTGTGGGCACCCAGCTGGACCTGAAGGAGGACGTCCAGGTCCTGATCCAGCTGGCACAGAACCAGGAGCGCCCGGTAGGCTCGGAAGAAGGCCGGCAGCTGGCTCAGCTGCTGGGCGCCGCTGGTTTCGCTGAGTGCTCGGCGCTGACCCAGAAGAACCTGAAGGAGGCGTTTGATTCGGCTATTTTGGCCAGCATCCGTCAGACACAAGATGGCGGCCTCAGTGGCGGTGGCGACGTGCGGCCGCAGAGACTCACCCTGAAGAGGAAGACTCCAGACAAGATCAAGAAGCTCTCAGAAACATGGTGGAGGAAGATCCGATGTCTGGTAGGAGAACACTGTGATCACCTGACGACTTGACCGACTCACTTTCTTCAGGCCTCTGATTGGCCGAAATGGTCTTAGAGTTCCTGGTTAGCAGCCACTGTTCCTTTGACATACACTTGAGCTGTATTAATGCTTCACTTCTTTTTACACTTGTACGAATTTCCAACTGAAAACACTGCCTGCATGATGAATAAATCTTCTACCATGGCCACAGTTTGACCCTGGAACGGATGGCGTCAGATGCTGTGTTGAAGTCCCTCAGTGGGCGACGTGAGGGTAATCTGGTAAGAAGCTAACGAGTCCTCTAATTGGAGCAGACAGGACCACCTGGGCGGGATTACAGCAGCATATGGAGCTTGATTCCTCCTCTGTCAAAGATTTACCTGCTTCTTGGGTATATGGGGGCCATTAGTCCGGGCGGTGGACAGGAGCTAGAGAGTGAAATATTCCATAAAATATTCCATAAAATAAGAAAATTCCAGGTTTAGATCAGCAATTAAGGTAATATGAATCAAGAAAGGCTGCACGGCGGTAGAGTGGTTAGTTCCCTCGGCCATCTCTGTGTGGAGTTTGCATGTTTCCCTGTTCATACATGTCCTAATAATAATAATAGTAATGACTAGATGCAATGTGAGCAGACATTGCGCGTAAAAAAACTGAAACGCTTTGAAAAGGCACAAAAATCGAAATTTTGAATGAAAAACAAGTCGCTCGGAAGCTGAAGCTGGACTGAAATGCTGTGGAAATATGCTAAAACATAGAATGAAAGTATGAGTAAATTGGTAGTTTGAGCTCAAATGGGGAATTGAACCATCTCTGGGTCTGGATCTATATGTGCCCTGTGATTGGCTGGCCACCAGTCCAGGGTGTACCCCGCCTCTCGCCCGAAGACAGCTGAGATAGGCTCAAGCACCCCCCCCCCCCACCCCCCCCGCGACCCTCGTGAGGATAAGCGGTAGAAAATTAATGAATGAATTTTACTTGGAACCTCACAGCTAGGAGACCCTAGTTCGATTCCGCCATCTCTGTGTGGAGTTTGCATGTTCTCCCCGTGTATGTGTGGGTTTTCTCCGGGTACTCCGGTTTCCTCCCACATTCCAAAAACATGCTAGGTTAATTAATTAGCGACTCCAAATTGTCCATAGGTATGAATGTGAGTGTGAATGGTTGTTTGTCTATATGTGCCCTGTGATTGGCTGGCCACCAGTCCAGGGTGTACCCCGCCTCTCGCCCGGAGACATCTGGGATAGGCTCCAGCACCCCTGAAGAGACTAGAAATACATGTTTTTGTGTTTTCTGGCACTAAGTAAGGTGTACCTTAATTTGCATATCATGGTTATATTCTGGTTCTATATTTCAGATATTCAATATCAATTTAATATGATTTGAGCATATGATTTTAAAAATGTTTAGAATGTAATGTATACATTAAAATAGAAAGCGGTGAAGTAAGTTCCTAAATACTGCATAATTTTAATAAATATTTGAGTTTAATTTGCAAAATATGTCAGTAATATATATTTATATCATATATTAGTATTTTTTTGTTTTTATTACAGCAAAACAGTGTTGTTTGCTCCGTCTTTTTCCATAGTGTTTAATAGTGTTTGATGTAAAATTAACAAAAAATTTCTGCAAATATTACATAAATAAAACGTGAAATAACAAAATACCCATATTGATTTAACAAAAAAAATTAGCAAGTTTGACAGTTTTAACAGTTTTAAACTGTAAAATTTACAATTTAGCCTGTAAGTTTAGACTCTACTGTCATTTTTACAGGATTATTCTGGCAACCACAGCTGCCATTTTTTTTTCCGTAAAAACTACAGAATTTTTTTTTACAGTGTAGGTATGAATGTGAGCGTGAATGGTTGTTTGTCTATATGTGCCCTGTGATTGGCTGGCCACTAGTACAGGGTGTACCCCTCCTCTCGCCCGAAGAAGACAGCTGGGATAGGCTCCAGCACCCCCACGATATATCATATCTAATTATGATACATCATTAAGTACACAATCTAGGATTGTAATGTAATCCCAGAGGTCAGCTTTCCCCCGTTGTAACGCCGCCGGCTGTCAGCGGCGTGGCGTGTGTTCCTCTTGGATAAATCCCGTTAATGGAAGCCGGCAGCAACAGTTGTTTGCCTTCACGCCTTTAAGCCGACACGCGAGAAAGGTGAAGACATCACACATCAAAACACACTGGAGCAGCAAAGCACACTGACTGGAAGGCTGTGACGTTATCCCAGCACCGCCCACGGCCACTAGGGGGCATGTTGGTGTAATACCAAAGGGTTGGATGGACCCTTTCATGTCATCACTACATCAAAAAATGTTAATGTATTTCTTTTTTTGTATATTTTCATCACCGCTCAGGTTCTCCTATTTCTTTGTTGAATTTTTTGTCTTTATTTATGAATGTTCATTTATTCTTCTCTTGTTTCTTCACTTATCTATTTGTATTTTTGTATACATTGTTTTATTGTTGTTTTTCTTTGCTTTTTTTCTCGTTACTTACTTAATAATTTAGCTTAATTTATTGTTGTTTATTTTCAATGTATTGTATTATTATAGATACTAAATATAATGAATAGAATACAATATAATAGCAATATGACATACAGTATGATATAAAAATATATTTGTATGGTGTCATTTATTTGATCAACTATTGTTTGCTTAGCTGTTATTATTTTCAGTTTATTTTTAAATTCTTTTTTTAATAAAATGTTTTATGTAATTTTAAGTTAGTATTTTTAATGTAAGAAATATAATTTTATTACATTTTTAACAGCATTTTTTTATTTGTTTAAATAATTTTTTAAATATAATTTTAAGTGAGTATTTTTAATGTAAGGATTGTATTACATTTTTTAACAGCATTTTATTACATTTTATTACATTAAAATTATTTATTATAAATTTAATAATAATATAATAATATAATATAATAATAATAATAATAATAATAGTTGTCTTATAATTAAAATAATAATAATAATAATTATAATAATATTGTGATTAGTTTGCAAAAATTATTATTGTAAAATAATAATAATAATAAATATTATTATTACTATTATGAAAATATACAAAAAAGAAATATGTTAATAATATTATTATTATTATTATTATTATTTTAACTATTTGCAAAAAATATTATTGTATTTTGTTTTAATTATAATTTATTTTGTATATTATATTTTAATTATAATATTTATATTTCTATCTATTCAGGCTATTGTCTGTACATTAATTAATTGACTTTTTAAATGATTTATCTTTATTTATTGTAGCTTATTTTCAATTTATTTCCATGTATTTTTTTTTTTTTTTACTTTTTAAACTTCATTCTTGACATGTAACAGGAAGTGTTCTCCAAGGATGGTGAAGGTCTGCAGTGCGGATGATCTCATAGTCGCCATCGTCCATCGGCTGAGGACAAGATGTCGATGGTGAGACTGGATTCACGTCTCGGAAAAGAAACACGAGAACATTCTCACCTCTGAAGCCTGAACGAGCTCATTTGGTTCCATGGTTGTCTTCCTGCGTGAAGTTCTTTGGAAAAGGAACACGGCATGACGACCTTGTTCGGGAAGTCAGAGGAAAGACTTTTTACCTAAAGTGCAGGATCAGCAGGATCAGCGGGATCAGCAGGAACAGAAGCGCCACACTCAGCCTGATGATGTTATTCCTGATTGTGTGGAACTCTCCTACACGTGGACACAGATGTCTTCAGTGGACATGGATGTCTCCAAGCGTTGTGGAAAAAAAAGGTCAGAAGTCTTACCATTCATGTGCACGGTGATGTTGTTGCGCCCCCTGCTGTTGCGGGCTTCACAGGAATACTTTCCAATCTCCTCTGGTCTGAAGTCCATGATGGTGAGCGTGGGACCTGACGCCAGAGGAGACGACGTGTCCTCCTTGTACCAGGTGTAGCTAGAAGCCGGGTTAGCATCGCTGTGGCAAGTCAGTGTTAGCCTGCTGCCTGCCACTATCTTATTGGACGGGACCGTAGACACGGAGAGATTCTTTGGAGCATCTGGGGAACAAAATACTTTTCATGTAGGACCTCTGGATGTGAACTTTGAATTCTACATGGAAACTGTCAACTAAACCCAACCTTCATGTTGGATTTTGGTATACTTAGACTGGACCTCTATGTTGGATTTTCGTACCTAAACTGGACCTTCATTTTGGACCAGACCTCCAAACTGGACTTGGGTACCTAAACTGGACCTTCATTTTGGACTTACACTAGACTTCCTGATCGAACATTGGCATCTGAATTAGAGCTCCATGTTGGAACTTTGGTACTTATACCGGTCTTCCAGGTTGCACTTCAATACCTGATTGGTACTAAACTGGACCCCCATGTTGGACCAGACCTCAAAACTGGACTTGGGTACCTAAACTGGACCTTCATTTTGGACTTACACTAGACTTCCTGATCGAACATTGGTATCTAAATTAGAACTCCATGTTGGAACTTTGGTACTTATACCGGTCTTCCAGGTTGGACTTCAATACCTGATTGGTACTAAACTGGACCAGACCACCATACTGGACCTGTATGTTAGACTCTGGTAGCTGAACTGGACCTCCATGTTAGACTTTGGTACTAAAGTGCACCCCTATGTTGGACAGGACCTCCAAACTGGACTTGGGTATTTAAACCGGACCTCAATGTTAGGCTTTTGTACCTAAACTGGGTCTCCATGTGGGATTTAGGACATCAGTCTTGGACTTTGTTACTTACCTGTTTGAATTAAAGGATACTGTATATGTCGGACTTTAGTACTTAAACTGGATGTCCATCTTTGACTTAGTGCATCCATGTTGGGCTTTAGTACTTAAACTGGATCTCCATATTTTACTTTGGATGTTCATGTTGGACTTTGGTACTTAAACTGGACCTCCATCTTTGACTTAGTGCATCCATGTTTGACTTTAGTACTTGAAATGGATCTCCATATTTTACTTTGGATGTTCATGTCAGACTTTGGTGCTTAAACTGGACCTCCATCTTTGACTTAGTGCATCCATCTTGGACTTTGGTACTTAAACTGGATCTCCATATTTTAATTCAGATGTTCATGTCGGACTTTGGTACTTAAACTGGACCTCCATCTTTGACTTAGTGCATCCGTGTTGGACTTTGGTACTTAAACTGGATCTCCATCTTTGACTTACTGCAGAGGTAGGGAACCTATGGCTCGGGAGCCAGGTAGGGCTCTTTTGATGACACTATCTGGCTCTCAAGCGTTTCTTACCACAATAAAAATGTATTTTTGCTAACATTAGAAAGTAAACATCACAGAAATGACTGTTAAAAATAATCAACAACTTTCTTATGCATTTTAATCCGTCCATCTCTTTTCTACTGCAATACGGCCAACCATATCCATCTTTCCTGATGATATTTTCCAGGTCAAACACCAAAACTCGATTATTACTGGGTAATGCGGTAGTCTACCTCGGTCATTGAGATGTCAACATGTAAATGCAAACTTTCCTCCTTAGTCAAATAGTCACCTAGCTAAAGCTGCAGAACCAAGCCTTCTGACGAAGATGGCCAAAAGAATGAAATATGTGTACGGAGTACGGTGCAAAACCATGCAGCAGCAGAAGTTGCATTAATGGCAGCAAGTATTTGATTTATTATTGGACACTGCGCTGCTCACGAAAGTATGCTGGCCACACCCCATTGGCGTGGGGTAGTGTGCCTGGTCTACGTAATTAGAGCCCATTATATCTAAAACTGTTGGTCTTACATAAAAATGCACACATTTTATTGCATTCAATGTTTAAAAAAATGTATATGGCTCTCACAGATACACATTTTAAAATATCTGGCCTTCATGGCTCTCTTAGCCAAAAAGGTTCCCGACCCCTGACTTACTGCATCCATGTTTGACTTTAGTACTTAAACTGGATCTCCATATTTTACTTTGGATGTTCATGTCGGACTCTGGTACTTAAACTGGACCTCCATCTTTGACTTAGTGCATCCATGTTGGACTTTGGTACTTAAACTGGATCTCCATATTTTACTTTGGATGTTCATGTCAGACTTTGGTGCTTAAACTGGACCTCCATCTTTGACTTAGTGCAGCCATGTTGGACTTTGATACTTAAACTAGACCTCCATCTTTGACTTAGTGCATCCATGTAGGACTTTAGTACTTAAACTGGATCTCCATATTTTACTTCGGATGTTCATGTCGGACTTTGGTACTTAAACTGGACCTCCATCTTTGACTTAGTGCATCCATGTTGGACTTTGATACTTAAACTGGACCTCCATCTTTGACTTAGTGCATCCATGTTGGGCTTTAGCACTTAAACTGGACCTCCATCTTTGACTTAGTGCATCCATGTTTGACTTTGGTACTTAAACTGGATCTCCATCTTTGACTTAGTGCATCCATGTTGGACTTTGGTACTTAAACTGGATCTCCATATTTGACTTCAGATGTTCATACTTACACTGGACATCTATGAAGACCGAAGAAGAGTTGACACGTCCGAATTTATTGTCAGCCTCGCAGCAGAACATTCCAGCATCTCCGGGGCGGATGTGGACGAAACTGTAACGTTCTTGACCTTTTTGGGTCAGAATTTGGTTGTCCTTGTACCAGGTGTAGCTCGCCGCCGGGTTGGCGTCACCGCGGCAGGTCAGGGTCACCTGGTGTCCCTCCTCGATGATGTGAGACGGACTCACAAACAAAGAGGACGACCTGGGAGCATCTGAAGGACGTAGGAGGTTATACTTTGGTTTGTGTTCGAAAACACGACATCTACGTATAAGCGTCTGACACTGACATTGGACGTCGACCGCGACGGACTCCGATGTGATTTTTCCCAGCTGGTTTTGAACACTACAGTAATAGTCAGCTGAGTCTGAAGATCGGATGGACTTGAAGACCAGCTGGGAGTCATTGTGGTCTAGACGTGTGGTCCTCTTGTACCAAAACACGCTTGCGGCAGGTTGAGCATCGCTTTTGCAGTCCAGAGCGACTGCAGACCCCTCGACGATGTCTCCCGGCGGACTCACCGACACACCATCAAGCCTTGGTGGATCTGAACGACACAAAACGGACTTCGGTTCAGCAACAGATGTTTCAGGTTGACGGTCAGGATTTAAACTCACACACTGAGGGAGAACGGGAATGCTCGAACCCCAGGAAAGCGCAGGATACGTTGTCGTCGGGATGTAACCAGGTCGAGTAGGACCAAAGACTTTGACTGTGGACATGTCGGCCATTTTTGAACCAGATACACTTGGATACATCCATAGTGGGACAGGTGCTAATACACTGAAAGTCCGCCTCGGTGTGGTACCGTGTGAAAGTTGCTCTGATCACTTTCACATTGGAATCTGGCAGGAAAAAGCATACCATTCACACGCGACACATTAGGATTTGTTCTGAACTGAAGTGGACAGGACCGCTTGGCGCTACCTGATACAAACAAGTTGACTCCAGGCGTTCCGGTGAAGCTCCTCCCGATCCCCTTGAGGGCATGTATGGTTGTGAGTTTCAACATGTAAATACCCGCGTCGTTCTCTCTCAGGTCCAAGATTGTCAGGGTGCAGTGGTTGGCTGGATCACAGCTGGACTCCATGCGACCCGTGTACTGCGGATGTCGACTCAGCTCTATGTGTGTACTTTGAGGACGTTTCAGAAACCACGATGATTTCACCAGAGTGAAAATCTTCTGGCGGCTGTAGACGCTGTGTATTTCCACCGTTGAGCCTTTAAAGGCGCAAATCTGTTTCGAAGGGTAAGTGACATCCAAGTCCTGACCCGGAAGCGCTACAACATACAGAAAAGCACAAAACTCAATGACCTGTTGTTTAAAACCCGGTCTTCTCGTCATTCATCTTGATGACCATCACACGCTTTTGTCTGGATTGGAGCGAGGTGTCCTTTTGTTGTATTGTTGTATAGAGCAATCTTCACTGGCTAAATGTACTGCAAAAAAGGTCAGTAAGGATAATTCAGGCGGCACGGCGGTCTAGTGGTTAGCGTGCAGACCTCACAGCTAGGAGACCAGGGTTCAATTCCACCCTCGGCCATCTCTGTGTGGAGTTTGCATGTTCTCCCCGTGCATGCGTGGGTTTTCTCCGGGTACTCCGGTTTCTTCCCACATTCCAAAAACATGCTAGGTTAATTGGCCTAAATTCCAAATTGTCCATTGGTGAATGTGAGTGTGAATGGTTGTTTGTCTATATGTGCCCTGTGATTGGCTGGCCACCAGTCCAGGGTGTACCCCGCCTCTTGCCCGAAGACAGCTGGGATAGGCTAATTAATAATTATTTTATAATAATTTTTATTGTTATTATGATTATTATTATTAATATAATATATTGATAAAAATACATATTATTACATTATATTAATAATACATTATTATTATTATTATTATTATTCAGGATTGAAATGAAAAGGATAAAGGAAGCCCAAACTTTTAATCTGTGGTGTACACACAAGACAGAATTAATTCTCATACTTTTCATAACTGCATTCAAGACTGGCATGATGACCAGAGAGCTACGTTCCAATCATAAACTATATAAGGTTCCTAAAATATTGTGACAGGTCAATAACACTCAATAGGTTATTACTTAGGCTTGTCTGGATTGGAGCGAGGTATCCTTTTGTTAGTTGTATTGAGCAATCTTCACTGGCTAAATATACTGCAAAAAAAGGTCAGTAAGGATAATTCATAATGCCGCCCCACAGAGAACATACTAACTCCTTATTTCTAAAATCACAAATATTTCAACTTGCTGATATAGTTCATCTAAAGCTAAAGCTAAAACAGCTAAAATAATGCACAAGGCTAAAAATAACCAATTAGCTAAAAATGTCACCCCCGCGACCCTCGTGAGGGCAAGCGGTAGAAAATGAATGACTGAATGAATTATATTTTATATTAATTATAACAATAATAATAGTAATAATAATAATTGTTATTATTAATTCCTAATTAATTAATTAATACTAATAATTAAGTATTACTTATTATTTTATTATTATTATTATTATATATTATATATAATATAATATATTAATCATAATACATTATATTATTACATTATAATAATAATACATTATTATTATTATTATTATTATTATTATTATTATTATTATTATTATTATTATTATTATTATTATTATTATTATTATTATTATTATTATTATTATTATTATTCAGGATTGAAATGAAAGCAGGTGGATAAAGGAAGCCCAAATTTTTAATCTGTGGTGTACACACAAGACAGAATTAATTCTCATACTTTTCATAACTGCATTCAAGACTGGCATGATGACCAGAGAGCTACGTTCCAATCATAAACTATATAAGGTTCCTAAAATATTGTGACAGGTCAATAACACTCAATAGGTCATTACTTAGGCCTATAAATATTTTTTTAATCGTGCAATAAATATTTTCAATAAAAATAATTTTAAAATTAATATTTGCAAAAATGAATCATATTTTTAATGACCTCTCATAGTCCACCTGTAGTACCACCACGCCCCGCACTGGGACTCACTAGTATAGAGTAACACAATACATCACATAATACACATGCAGTACCTGGCATAGAGAGAAGGAGCACCACAACTGAAGCTGATAAGCGCATATCTGGACCCCCTTCCGAACGTGGACGCCACAGTCGTGTTTGCACAATATGAAGTAAAATGTAAAAAAATGAATGTGGTAAAAAGAGGAAGCTATTTCTGTTTTTTTGGAAACTGCTTTGCAGGCGATTGGCAGAGATGAACTTTAATCATCTTCATCATCAGTGTGAAGACTGGGGGTGTGAAATGCTGATGTTCGTCATGTTGCCCAACCAGCTCAGTCTGGCCTCTCTAAGGCCTTGGAGATAAAGGGCCTCTAACATGTAATGTCCCTCTGATGTACTCCTTCCTGATCCTATCCTTCCTGGTCACTCCCAATGTGAACCTCAGCATCCTGAGAAAAGGCAATTCATTCATTTTCTACCGCTTATCCTCACTAGGGTCGTGGGGGTGCTGGAGCCTATCCCAGGTGTCTTCTTTGGGTGAGAGGCGGGGTACACCCTGGACTGGTGGCCAGCCAATCACAGGGCACATATAGACAAACAACCATTCACACTCGCATTCATACCTATGGACAATTTGCAAAACTAGCATGTTTTTTTTAATGTGGGAGGAAACCGGAGTGCCCTGATAAAACCCACACATGCATGGGGAGAACACTGCCCAGAAAAGGCAGCATTAGAAAAAATATTAATCAATATACTTGCTTTTTTCGACAACCAGTCAAAACCATTTTAATGATATGTAGCAGAAATATAGACCGCAACACTACGAATTATTTTTTTTGTTATGACAAGTGAGCCACATTTAAACTGACCAATCACAATTACGGCTCAAGCAAAATGGAGCCTGGATGCCCCGCCCTTAACCGGAAACCAACCAATGGCTGAAGAATTGGGCGGGGTCTGCAAAACAACAGCGGCAGATTCGAAGCGAGCAAACATGGCGGCGGGTCGGGATGTCGACGAAAACACACAAAATAGAAGGTAATGATGAACTAAGTTCGATATTGTGACGCGTCAGTGCTATTCGTCGTACCCCCTCACGTCCAATGCGCGACACTGCTAGATGTAAAAGCTGATATAATCGTACATTCACATATACATCGTAATGTCACCACTATGAATGTGTATGATAGCTACTTGTGGCCACAGTCAAATCAACACCTCACACATTCGTTACTAGTATTTTTCTGTAATGGCTGACATCTATTTTGTAAAATGCAACGTTAATTCAACATGAAAGAATGGTTCCCATTAAGCTGAGGTTACATTTCAGACATTTTAAAAATTGTGTTCAATTCAAATGTATTTGTACCTGATCCTGTTTTAAATAAAGTTGCTGTACTTTCACATGTCAATATAAAACCAGCACTCCATAGTGTGAAATGTTCCTCCATCAGAAGCACACAGGTCTCCGTGGTGGTCCATCAGGATGATTCCCAAGGAGGGTCCAACACCGTCCGTCAGCCCGTCATCTTCAACCCAGACTTCTTTGTGGAAAAACTCCGCCATGAGAACGCTGACGTTTTCCTGGAGCTGGTGTTGAGTAACATCACTCGCCTCATCGACCTTCCTGGAACCGAATTCTCGCAGCTCATCGGGGAGGAGGGCTCCAAGACTCCCACGGCTGGGAATGGGGGCTTCTTCCGTTCCTTGAACTTCCTCAAACGCAAAGGTCAGGTTCCTATTTGAGCACAAGTCTTGTGTTTGTTTAGTTTAGTTTTTGTTTTTGTTTAGTTTTTTGTTTAGTTTTGTTTTTGTTTAGTTTTGTTTAATTTTTGTTTTGTTTTTGTTTAGTTTAGTTTTTGTTTAGTTTTTGTTTAGTGCAGTTTTTGTTTAGTGCAGTTTTTGTTTTTGTTTAGTTTCGTTGAGTTTTTGTGTAGTTTAGTTTTTGTTTTGTTGAGTTTTTGTTAATTTATTTTAAGTTTTGTTTAGTTTAGTTTAGTTTTGTTTTTGTTTAGTGCAGTTTTTGTTTTTGTGTAATTTAGTTTTTGTTTTTGTTTAGTTTTTGTTTTCGTTTCGTTTCGTTTAGTTTCATGCAAGTGTGATTCTCTCTCAGATAAAGCCGCCATGTTTGGTACAACCCTGTCAGACAGCTCCCTCGCTCAGATGTACCAGCTCATCGAATACCTCAGTAAAAGTAAGTCGCCTCCAGACCATCGTCATCACCATCGGCGTCTCAAAATCTAAGCCCCACCCACTTTGTCCCACCCAGACCTGCACATAGAGGGTCTGTTTCGAGTCCCAGGGAACAGTGTTCGGCAGCAGGCCCTGAAGGAGCTCCTCAACAGCGGCGCTGACGTGGACCTGAAGTCCGGAGACTTCCATCCCAACGACGCGGCGACGCTGCTCAAGGCGTTCCTGGGGGAGCTGCCTGAACCCTTGCTCACGCACAGACACTTCCATGCGCATCTGAAGATAGCTGGTAGGACAATACCAATACTTATTTACAAGCGGGAACTGCGTCATGTCATGTGACCTCATGTGTCCACACCCACTTCCTTCCAGACATGACTTTGTTTGACGAGCAGGGCAACAAGACGTCTGCACCAAACAAGGAGCGTCAGATTGAAGCCCTGCAGCTTCTCTTCCTGCTCCTGCCCACCGCCAACCGCTCGCTGCTCAAGCTGCTGCTGGACCTCCTTTACCACACGGCCAAGCAGCAGGACAAAAACAAGATGTCCGCCTTCAATCTGGCGCTTATGTTCGCCCCGCATGTGCTGTGGCCACGACACGTAAGTGGCGTCCATCGAAGAATGGGTTTCATTACTGGCGTCATAGTTTGCAGCGGTGTCATGATGTTCTGGTGCTTCCGTTTTCCTGCTGCAGATGACGGCCCAAGACCTGAAAGACAAGCTGAAGACGCTCAACAACAGCATGGCTTTCCTCATCAGACATTCCCAGAAGCTTTTCCGGGTGATTAACGCATGTGCACACAGAGGTCCAAAAAGGGGGCCAGTGTGTGTAATATTTGGATTTGTTGTTGCTCAGGCTCCGGTTTACCTGCGGGAATATTCCAGAGCACACTTCATGAAGAGCACAGCCCTGAGGAGTAAGGTCAGTACTGGTATATTTGCTCCTCACCAATCAAAATGGCTGTTAAGAATATGTAGTATTCTACATCGGTCACTAATGTTACTGTAATATTTTGCTATTATTAGCTAATTTTCTCTTAAATATCTTAACAAGTGTTCTCCCCTTGCATGCGTGGGTTTTCTCCGGGTACTCCGGTTTCCTCCCACATTCCAAAAACATGCTAGGTTAATTAGCGACTCCAAATTGTCCATAGGTATGAATGTGAGTGTGAATGTTGTTTGTCTATATGTGCCCTGTGATTGGCTGGCCACCAGTACTCCGCCTCTCGCCCGAAGACAGCTGAGATATGAAGGCGGGACTTCACGGCGGACGAGTGGTTAGTGCGCAGACCTCACAGCAAGGAGACCCGGGTTCAATTCCCATCTCTGTGTGGAGTTTGCATGTTCTCCGCGTGCATGCGTGGGTTTTCTCCGGGTACTCCGGTTTCCTCCCACATTCCAAAAACATGCTAGGTTAATTGATGACTCCAAATTGTCCATAGGTATGAATGTGAGTGTGAATGGTTGTTTGTCTATATGTCCCCTGTGATTGGCTGGCCACCAGTCCAGGATGTACCCCGCCTCTCGCCCGAAGACAGCTGGGATAGGCTCCAGCACCCCCGCGAAAATGAATGAATGAATTTCACCTAAAGTGTTTAGGTGACTATAGGGGTGCTATTTCATGTCTGCAGAACTCTGATTTAGAAGGGTGTAAACAGGTTTTCTATATTCAAACTCAAAAAATGCTAAATTTATAAAAAAGGAATCCTACTTCTTAGAAATTCACTCGCTACTGTCTGGATGTCAAAGTAAAATGCCTTCAAGGTTGGTGGATGCGGTATTCCGTCTCTTCGGGTTAAGTCACTAACGCGTCTGTGACGTCATCACATCCAGGATGATTTGGACCTGCTAGCGGTGAGCAACTCACCCACCCGGCGGGCGGCGTTGCCGCTCAAGAGGGCTGGGGTCCCGATCCCATCCGCCCCAGAGCAGTTCCAGTCTCCTTCTCAGCAGTACACGGAGGAGGCGCTGAAGGAGCTCTTTCAACACGTGCACCACAACATGCCGGACTCGGCCAAAAAGAAGAAACTGATCCGACAGGTCTGTTTTTTTTTTTTTTTTTTTTTTTCTAGGTACTTGCACACGAGTCACCTCATGTGTGTGTTGACTCTGCAGTTGGTCAAACAGACCGCCGTGACCACACCCAACAAGGAGCACAGCCTCCCCCCTCCCAGCAAGAAGCACCCGCGGTCTCGCTCGTTTGGAGGACTCATCAAGGTACTGACGCTGACTCCGCCTTCAGACAGGGGGCGGGGGAAATTTATATTTTTAGTCTCATGTTTCTTTGCCGGGCATAATGTGAATGTAAATCAGGGGTCTCAAACTCAATTTACTTGGGGGCCACTGGAGCTAGGGTCTGGGCGAGACTGGGCCGCATCAGGTTTTCCAAAAAAAAACTCCCCAAAAAAACGCATTTATTAAAAACTGAATAAACTTTGGTTTTGATTTTCTACAATAAAAGCTCTGATAAAACATTCCACTGTTCTCAAATATCATACTTTTTATTTTTCGACACAAAATAAGATGAAAAATAAATAAACAAATCAAGAATAAAGAAAATCAATCAATCAGTAATAAATAAATAAATATAATAATAACAATAAAACGGCAAATAATAAAAACTTAAGAAACCACATATAGTTGGTGGGTAGACAAATTATTTTTTTCAGATTAAAATGAACAAAGCATTATTAGATCCCTGTAGACATGACAAAACACGACTATAGTCACATTTATACTATATGTCACAATATGTTGTTTTATTTACAACATATTGCGCAACTGCAGGGTCTTGGGACACATGCTAACTCGCAAACTAGAGAGCTAGCGACCTAAACGGTAGCCTTCAAGATATTTCCTTTAAACTTAAATAGCCAAAAACTTACCACTTCCACACGGATAGGGAGGATAACTATTAACAGTTATTTAACCTTTAACATGAACATTAATCAAATGTAATAATTTTTTCTGGGTACATGATACCATACAGCATCCATATCAAACTCGCGCGGGCTGCACTAACATGATGTAAATGGAATAGCCTGACGTCACAACTACGGTGACGGTATGCGTGCGCTCTGCTTCCAGCGTAAAGCTCGTGCGGATCAGCTGACAACAGAGCAGCGAGTGAGGCACGTGTCACCCGACGCCGTTGCCAGGGCAGCCCGAAAACACGGCAAGGAGAACATCGTCCTGCCGGAGGTGACCCTCTCCCGCATCCTTCTGATCACACCAATGAGCTTTAACATCCTTAATTACCTTTTCACATGCGCAGGTGAAAAGTCCGCTAAATGGCGCCATGCGAGGGAGGGCGGGGCTTGTGCTGAAGAACCCTGACTTCCACTTTCATCGGGACAAAGCTGTGAAGCTGTCAAAGGTACCGCTGGTCATTACCTCGCTTACATCACCCCGTCCTTCCCACTCTGATCTAATCTCGCGCATCTCTCAGCAGGACACGCCCTCCATCGCCAGGATTTGCTTCTCGCCGCCTCACGAAGTCTCGCTGTAGATCCTTGTCTTGCGGTTTTTCTGCGTCCTACCACGTAACAGTTTTAATATAACGTTACACCTGCCTGCCACTTAATTAGGTACCTATCAGCTAGGATCCAGCTTTTAAAAAAATAATGTTGACGTTTGAGCTGTTTCTAATATTTCTCCACCTTATAAAAAATGACGGTACTTTGGGATATATTGAAGCCCGTAATTAATTTATTTCAGCAAATAGGAAAATTGGTCCTGTTTTTTTTAAGCAAATGGGAACAATAACAATTAGATGTCTTTTTATTTTTAACATGAATACCATCTTCCATAATGTGAAATATTTTTATTTTAGTTGCACAGGCAGCCATAACACACTAATACACACTGTAGATGCCTCACATTATGTCTAATGGCCAGTAGGAGGCGGCCACTCGGTTGCCATGACAACAAAATTGCGGGTCAGATCATCCCGCGTATCCACAAAGTAACAGGAAGTTACGTCCACTCTTTAGGAGACTTTATATGGAACATGTTACTAAGTGTATATTGTTTACATGTCATTTTTTTATTGTTTGTGTTTGTGTGTTCGTCCCGCCATCTTGACCCGTTGTTGTTGTTCTGTCTTTTTTTTTCTTTAGTTCTTTACAGGAAAGGAAGGTTCAGGTTTTTTGATATATAAAATGGAATTGGCAAAAGTGTTTCTATGTGAGGACAGTGACTATGGAGAATATGTCACAGTTATTATCAGTTATGGAAGTTTGAAAGTGGCGTTGATGTGTTTGTGGAACGTGATCTTCAAGTGACCTTCCTTCCTTGTGTGTCGTAAGACAATTCCACTTTGAACATTTTTTTTTTATCCCGGACTCGTGTGGGAATTTGGTAACATCCAAACTAAGCTTTATGTGTTCTGTCGTGGGGAGAAACACAAAGCTATCCCGAGCTGAACATTTCTGGATAATGAGTTTATTTTCTAATGTTGCTGTAATATAACACGTTAGCTAGAGTCCACTTTGGATTAAAACCTGTGGATAAACCTTTGGATAAATCCTGTGTTTACTTTTTATATATGTCGTAAGCCTTTAAAATGAATCTAAAATGTAGTTAGCCAATCAGCGAGGCTTTTAATGGCAAGCAAATGCAATGCGTCTGTTTGTCCACGAGAGGGTGCTATGGTACACCTGGAACTCGTAGCAGAAGCCTACCGCAGCTGAATGACGTCATTGGCATCCTTTGACACTCTATTGTGCGTCTTTCCACAATTCACGTGATCTCACGTGTATTGTCATTAGGGTTATGTTTTTGCTGGTATTTATCCATTTGTCTATTTCACTTCAAAATAACCCAAAGTTCAGGAATTGTGGGAAATGGAGGTTTTGGAGGTGATGCAAAATTCTAAAGCTAATTTCCTAAAACTAATTATCAGCAACTAACATCAGCAATCTAGTTCGATTCCACCCTTGGCCATCTCTGTGTGGAGTTTGCATGTTCTCCCCGTGCATGCATGGGTTTCTCCGGGTACTCCGGTTTCCTCCCACATTCCAAAAACATGCTAGGTTAATTGGCGACTCCAAATTGTCCATAGGTATGAAAGTGAGTGTGAATGGTTGTTTGTCTATATGTGCCCTGTGATTGGCTGGCCACCAGTCCAGGGTGTACCCTGCCTCTCACACGAAGACAGCTGGGATAGGCTCCAGCACCCCCTCCCCTGCGACCCTAATGAGGATAATTGGTAGAAAATGAATGAATACTAGGTGTTAGCATGCTAACATTAGCATAGCATAGCATGTTTATCCATTTTCCTAACAAGACATATATAAGCCCTTAGTACTGTTATGCTATATGTTACCATTGTAGCATTGCTAGCATGCTAACATTAGCATAATACTTTTTTTTATCCATTTTCCTAACAAGACATATATAAGCCCTTAGTACTATTATGCTATATGTTGCCATTGTAGCATTGCTAGCATGCTAACATTAGCATAGTAAAATTTGTATCAATTTTCCTAACAAGACATATATAAGCCCTGAGTACTTTTATGCTATATGTTACCATTGTAGCATTGTTAGCATGCTAACATTAGCACTCTAAATGTCTAGAAAAAATGAACATAGGACTAATATTTATGTTGTAAGTCACAATTTGTTTGCGCTCTAGTTAAGTTTACAACTACACCGTATCCTGCTCACAACTGTTATTTTTGTTAGCGAAAGAAGTGCCTCACTTATTAAAGTACTATCTTGTCAAGGGACAAGACAATATAAAGGTAAGCTGGATATACTTTATAGTAGTAAGTGTACTAGCCAATGAAAATGAGTCAACACAGCATTATTGTTGAAATAGCTGGCAACACAAGTTAGTAGTAAGTGTTTTGTCAACAGTCAAGGATGGTGGTGGTGTGTCCACGAGTGCTACCAGCCTTAGGGAGCCACGGTCCTTCGAGGCGAATAATCAATTCCATTGATTAAGTGCCATGCTGGCCTTCCATTTCACTTTAGAAATATTAAAAATAATCAGAATTCTATTTTTTTTCCCTTTTGAGCTGGGCTTGTTGGTATGAAGGTAAGAGTTTGTGATACGGGATCTTCATTCATTCACTTCCCATCCCCATTTATGACACTATTATGTCCCCAGAAATGAAGTGGGGACCCCCTCCGGCGATGTCAACATGGCCTCCCTGCCTTTGTCCTGCCTTTGTGGCAGATGATGGCCGGATGAGTCATTGAGTGGAGTCGCACAAAAGGAAGTGTCTGGACGCTGCCTGTGGCCAATTTGTTTTCCATCACTTGGGGGGCAGGAGGGAGGGGGACATGCTCAAATAGACCGGACCCGCCACACTGGCAGCGTGGCCACGGGGCAGTCATCATTCACAGAGGGTGACGCCCAGGAAAAAAAAAAACAGGTGGGAGCCCCCACTCGGGACATACTTTTGAAAATATTCTTGTTTGACTCAGTCTCAGGGTTCTCTGGTGGACAGAGGCATACATATACATTTTGAGTGTTAAGTTGCTGTGTGATGAATTTAGTGTTTTTTTGTTTTTTTGTAAGATGGCACCGTGAGTCAGACTGTTATATTGAGTAATGACCTCCCGCAATTTCCAATGTGGGTGACGAGCTCGTTCATCGCTCATGATTGGCTCCTGTCAAGTCAAGAGTTTCCTGGCCCTCGCTGACTCCTGCACGCCACAAGTCCAACTTGTCTACAAATATAGGTAAATTTGCAACGTATCAGTATCAGCACATCAATTACTCTCTCAGAGCCCCGCCCACAACTGACGCCCAGACCCCTTCTTCCTAAAACTGAAAAAACATGAATGGTTCGATTTCTTTATGTTTTCCTAAGAGTTAGCATGTCAGATGCTTTGCTGTACCGTAAGGGCTAGTTCCTCTCCAGCAGCATCCCCTTCCCCCTCCCGTTACTACCTCAACTCCCTCCTTCCACCCCCTTGGGCGGGGGGGCATACAGTAGAGAGAGGCTGAATAGAGGGGAGTTCACCCCTGGTGCTGGAGGGGGTCAGAGAGGGGGGAGCTGTGGGAGGCGGAGTCTTGTTGCTGTTATTTGTAAAGGCTTTTAATGGATGATTGCGCTCTCTCTCTTCTTCTGTGTGTGTGTGTGATGCAGAGAGAGAGAGACAGGGAGTCCCCCTCACCCCCTCCCCCGCCTTGCTTCCCCCTAGTGGCTGGCTGCTGTGTGCACAATGACTCAATGAGAAGCGAGCAGAGAGGAAATAGGGGGCAGAGAGAGCTGAAGCAGACAAGGTCTTTTTACTTCTGGTTCTGAAGGTCTCACCCCACCCTGGGCCCGAGCAGATCCCCGAGCTGACCTCCCCCCCCCCTCTCCTCCTTCTTCCAGTGTTACTGTGCATCCACTTCTGAAGGAGGCAAAGCTCCTGCATCACCTCTGGGGGAGCAGGGCAGTAAAGAGTGAGGAGGATGCCTGTCGGGAGCATGGAGAGGTCAAGAAGATGCCGGCCGGTACTGCTGCTGCTGCTGGTCCCGGGTCGAGTGCCCCTGTGGACACTGATGCACCTCCTGCTGGTGCTGTTGGCGGGCCGGGGGTGTGTGGAGGCATGCCCGGCGCCATGCAGCTGCCTGGGGAACACGGTGGACTGCCACGGCCTCGGGATCCATGCTGTGCCCAAGAACATCCCAAGAGGAACAGAGAGGCTGTGAGTAACACTGTGTGTGTATTGGCAAGAATCTGGCAATAAGATACGTATCACGATACAATATATCACGATACTGTTAACAAGGCGATATCGTTGGAAAATTAAAAAACAAACAGCAGAAAAAAAAAACACTGTATTTTGAAAACAAAAAATATGTGCTCTAATAAGAAAAAAGTTGCAATTTTAGGAGAATAAAAGAAAAAAGTAAAATAAACATATTATAATAAAAATAATTCCATTTTAGTAGCATAGAGTTGAACTTTTAAATGTTGTCATATTATGAGAAACAAACTAAACAAAATGAAATTGCAATTTTTGGAAATTTAAATTTAGGACAGTCAAAATATTATGGGAAAAAGTCACAATTTTTCTTGTAGTTAAAGATTATTTCCTGGAAAAACTGAATCCCACCAGCAAACTTTCCTCTGTAAAAACTTAAAGTGTAGCATTTGGATAAATAAAACTTTAATATCCAGCCTTAAATTTACCAAAAACCCCCCCAAAAACTGTTATTGTGAATAAAGCCATAATTACCAGAAGAAAATTTCCAAGGACAAAGCTGAAATCGTTGGAAATTAAAAAACAAACAGCAGAAATAGAAAAAAAACCCACTGTATTTTGAAAACAAAAAATATGTGCTCTAATAAGAAAAAAGTTGCAATTTTAGGAGAATAAAAGAAAAAAGTAAAATAAAAATAAAATAACTAAAATAATTCCATTTTAGTAGCATAGAGTTGAAATTGTAAATGTTGTCATATTATGAGAAACAAACGAAACAAAACAAAATTGCAATTTTTGGAAATTTAAATTTAGGACAGTCAAAATATTATGGGAAAGTCATAATTTTTCTTTTAGTTAAAGATTATTTCCTGGAAAAACTGAATTCCACCAGCAATATGCACTTACTAAACACATTTTTATTCCATTAGAACAGTATGTTATGCTGTATCACAAACTTTCCTCTGTAAAAACTTAAAGTGTAACATTTGGATAAATAAAGCTTTAACATCCAGCTTTAAATTTACAAAAAAACCCCAAAACAAACATAAACAAATAAATTAAATGACGTCTCAAGATCCTGCTCAAATGTTCACATTCTATTAGCTGTGAAAAAATGTATACAGTCCCTGACTTATCCACCATCAGAACAGTATTTTTGTGGAACAAAGTAACTAACATCAATAAAAAGTCCTTTTAGGATGCTTGAAATAACCATTATTTAACAAAATAGTGATATCAATTTGAAAAACAAAATACCTGCAATATCACAGTACTACTTTTGTAGTATACAAAAGGACCTTGGAATTGCTTGCTAGCGGCAGGTCATGTTATGAGGAACATCAATTCCCACTCAGTGTGTCGCTGTCCAGGGTAGCTTTCACCTTAAAATATGCTCCATGTATTTAAACCACCATAGCTCACATTCTAATCACTAAATCGCCACATACCAAGACGTTGGACAACAAACACATCAATGTTGGAGGATTTATTAATATGAAGAAGCCATCCAAAACATGATGTGCTATATATATCACTATATTGACACTTACTATGGTACACATTATGTCATTGGATGCTCATATCACCTCGTACTTCGGTACAAGGTACATTATTAAAAAAAAAAAAAACCTTAAACTGTATGATGGAAAGCAGGAAGTGAACAAATGTAACAGTTACTGATTGTAAAAGTACCAGATGGAGGGGTAGGATTTAATAAGCTTTGCTTCTTCCTACTCCTTTTGGACATGTGGAACTGTGAACTGATTATGGGATGCATTCAATTGTAAACTGATGCATGTTCAAATGAAATAAAACCATTACCATTACCACCTCACAGCTAGGAGACCTGAGATCAATCCCATTCTCTGTGTGGAGTTTGCATGTTCTCCCCGTGCATGCGTGGGTTTTCTCCGGGTACTCCGGTTTCCTCCCACATTCCAAAAACATGCTAGGTTAATTGGCGACTCCAAATTGTCCATAGGTATGAATGTGAGTGTGAATGGTTGTTTGTCTATATGTGCCCTGTGATTGGCTGGCTCGCCCGAAGAATGGTTGTTTGTCTCTATGTACCCTGTGATTGGCTGGCTCGCCCGAAAAATGGTAGTTTGTCTATATGTGCCCTGTGATAGGCTGGCTCGCCCGAAAAATGGTTGTTTGTCTATATGTGCCCTGTGATTGGCTGGCTCGCCCGAAGAATGGTTGTTTGTCTATATGTGCCCTGTGATTGGCTGGCCACCAGTCCAGGGTGTACCCTGCCTCTCGCCTGAAGACAGCTGGGATAGGCTCCAGCACCCCGCGACCCTTGTGAGGATAAGCAGTAGAAAATGAATGAATGAATGAATGCATGCTGAACAATGCTTATTTTAGGCAGCCAGTATTATCATTTGCTTCAATATGGATGCTTTTTCATATTTCAACCACAAAACAACACGATTTAAAAAATTAATCTATTTTTGAAAAACCGTGATAAGTGAAGCTTGTAGGCTGATAATGATAAAGACCGCTTTGTATGCCCCTGATCTAAAACCACAAACGCTCCTCTCCAAGTCGTCCACGTTGGTCTTCCTGCTTGCGATGTTCTTTGTGAGGGGCCGCGTTCCCGCATGAGCTATCCACACTAGAAATGATGACATCATAGCGAGTGGGTATAAATAAGGAAACACGTCTTAAGTGTATGTGCTGTATTTATAGTGGGGGCATGCTGGTGTGTGTTGCAGGTTCTAGAGTGGCTGCGTGTGAATAATTGATGCTTGTCAGGGTGCCAGCAGAGATATTATCCCTCTTCTCCTCCTCTGCGGGTCACTGCAGCGGGGAGGACGCCGTCCGGTATTGCCATCGGGAACGTCGGCTCGGGTCGCCGGTCGGAGAGAAATGGTGCGGAAAATGCTGGAAGGCCACGCAGACATTTGCCCGCTGGCCCATTAGCAAGGCGGTAAAGGGAATTGACAAAGTGGAGAATGGCGTGGCTTTATTGCCACTCCAGAGTGAAAGTGAAAGTGAAATGGACCGTTCTGGGATTGTTCAATTCCAGGAGTGGACCAAGAACAGGCTGAATTGTTGGCCTTTGAAGCAAGTTTTTTTTTTTCATCCATTCTGTCATCATCTGGCTGCATGGGGGGCGAGTGGTTAGCGTGCAGGCCTCACAGCTAGGAGACCAGAGATCAATCCCACCCTCGGTGTGGAGTTTGCATGTTTTCCCCGTGCATGCGTGGGTTTTTTCCGGGTATTCCGGTTTCCTCCCACATTCCAAAAACATGCTTGGTTAATTGGCGACTCCAAATTGTCCATAGGTATGAATGTGAGTGTGAATGGTTGTTTGTCTATATGTGCCCTGTGATTGGCTGGCTCGCCCGAAAAATGGTTGTTTGTCTATATGTGCCCTGTGATTGGTTGGCTCGCCCGAAAAAATGGTTGTTTGTCTATATGTGCCCTGTGATTGGCTTGCTCGCCCGAAGAATGGCTTTTTGTCTATATGTGCCCTGTGATTGGCTGGCTCGCCCGAAAAATGGTTGTTTGTCTATATGTGCCCTGTGATTGGCTGGCCACCAGTCCAGGGTGTACCCCGCCTCTCGCCCGAAGACATCTGGGATAGGCTCCAGCACCTCCTGTGACCCTTGTGAGGATAAGCGGCAGAAAATGAATTAATGAATTAATGAATATCTTAACGAGTGTTTATGTGACTATAGGGGTGCTATTTCATGTATGCAGAGCTCTGATTTAGAAGGTTGTATATAGACATGAAATAACACCCCTATAGTCATCTTTAAGCTTGTGTGACTCAACATCGTCAATATGATAAGCGACTTGGTGTTGGTGTCGTCATGTCAACGCTGAAGACACTAAAACTACCCACTCACCCTTTCACCTGTGACCTCCCTGTCGGCTCGCCATGTCCACAGCAAATGGATCGCATATTTGTTCAAGGCTAATTAGCATGTAAAGCGATCCGTGTGTGTGTGTGTGTGTCAGTGTCATTCCTGGGGCGACAGCCGGCCGTGAGAGGGTGATTCATCAAGGTGACCGCGACCGTGCGATTTAACTAGCGCTACATTGTCATGGCAACGTAGCAACGCCGTCTGATGGTGTGTACTGCTAGCATGAAGCTACCAGAGCATGACAGTGAAGTTGTGACAGAATGAGGGTGGAGGGGCTAGACCAGGGGTTGGCGACCTTTACTATGGATAGAGAGCCATTTTACCCCCTTGCTCACTAAAGAAAAATAGCCTGGAGCCGCAAAACATTGGAGAGAATTTGGGGGTATCAAAGTAGTTCAGATAAGAAAAGACGAGCTGGAGTACTCTTTCTAGTATTGGAGATAAACTTACATAAATGTATGCATGTGTAAACTACTGCAAACTTACCTGATTTTTAAGTTCCCATGGAATGATATCGAATTTATTTTTAGAATTGTCAAATAGCTCTGGGAAAGTATTACCGTATTTTCTGGACTATAAGTCGCTCCGGAGTATAAGTCACACAAGGCCAAAAATTTATAATTAGGTAGAAAAAAAACATACATAAGTCGCTCCGGAGTATAAGTTGTATTTTTTGTGGGTAATTTATTTTATGACCAAAACATTTACATTACGTCCTTTCTAACAATAAAAGAATAGAGGACAGGCTGAATAGGTGTAAGTTATGCTAACATATTGGTACAGCTACACAAAAAATAAACATAAACAGAAAAAGTTTATGTAACATAAACAGTTTTTTCATTTATAAGTTGCTCTGGAGTATAAGTCGCAGGAACGGCCAACCTATGAAAAAAAGTGCGACTTATAGTCCGGAAAATACAGTTCTTATTTTCCATCATGTTTATGTGTGTGAGAGAACTGAATAGCATCGTGTCTGCTCATCCAATCACCAGTCAGAACTCAGTCAGGATGCATTCATGGTCTCACACAAAGTTGGAATTTTTTAAAACTCATTTCAAAAGACGTTCATTTTCCCCATTCGCGGGTTAAATAATATTCAAGCATTGCAAAGGGAGCCACAACAAAGAGGCTGATGAGCCACATGTGGCTCTAGAGCCACGGGTTGCTGACCCCTGGGCTAGAAGATGAAGAGGTGAGAGAATGAAGATGAAAAAATGAGGAGGAAAAGGAGTGAAAGGAATAAGGATGAGGATGATATGAAGGAATGAATATGAAAATAACAACATGGAACATTACCAAATAGATCATAAAGTAGCGCCACCTGCTGGTGTGGAGTTTTGTCTGTAGATTTAGTGATTCCACAATTTGAGAGAGAGAGAGAGAGAGAGACGCGTTCTGCTTTAATGAGCTATTGTTTGGCACAGTTTCCACTGCGGGGGGTCTGGGAGGTGGTGGTCTGTCTGTCAGCTGACCTGTGACCCCCATCGTGCTGTACAGACGGCCTCTCCTCAGCGTGTCCTCCTTGGACGTATACACGTTCCTCCCGCCTCAGGCTGCCGCGCTCTAACCGTCAAAGCAATTTGACACACGCCCTGGAAGGGGGAGGGGAGGTGGCCCTCATGGAAGCCACCCCTCCATCTGTAACAACCACCACCAGGGTGTCTCCTCCTGCTGGCAGACATCTTAATTAGCTTCTTACATCTGTATTAAATGTTAAATTAAACAATAATACACTGGGATAGGCTCCAGCTTGCACTTGAGGAGGACAAGCGGTATAGAAAAAAGATGGATGGAAATTTTTTATTATTTTTAAAAATTATTATTTTAAATTATTATAATTTGTATTAAATGGTGCTGGCCAATGTGCTGCATGAATGACAAAAATAAATACATCATCTTACAAATAAATCATCTTACAAAGAACACTAAAATCATCACCCAGCGACTTAACACTCAAAATGCATGCCCAATAAATATAGTTCAAAACATGCAACTCCATACAGAGATAACTCTTGATATAAATGATATAGGCATATCATTTTTTTAAGTTTAATTTCTCCCTAAGGTCATAATATCTGCATAATTTGAGCACTTTGTACTTCGGTATGTGACAAAAAATATTAATTTAATTTAATTTAATTTAATTTAATTTAATTTAATTTAATTTAATTTAATTTAATTTAATTTAATTTAATTTAATTTAATTTAATTTAATTTAATTTAATTTAATTTAATTTAATTTAATTTAATTTAATTTAATTTAATTAAGAAGGCAGGAAGTGAACACATGTAACAGTTACTGATTGTAAAAGTACCAGATGGAGGGGTAGAATTTAATAAGCTTTGCTTCTTCCTACTCCTTTTGGACATGTGGAACTGTGAACTGATTATGTGATGCATTCAATTGTAATCTGATGCATGTTCAAATGAAATAAAACCATTACCATTACCTGATTGCAGCCCAATTTGCATTATTACATGTAAATGTTCCAAAAGCGGCTCTACGCTTTCACTTCTCTCTTGTCGTCAGGACGGGACAAGGTCACACTCTTGGAACATAACACGACAGACACACACACATTACACACGCCACATACGCACTCAGGGGGCTCGTCTTACATCAGCTTATGTGTTATTAAATCCTGCCACTGGCAGTAATGGCATATTATTGTATGTAATTAGATGGTGTACCCACTGAAGAGTCTTTTATTGAGCAAATGCTGACACAAGATGATTGTTTGCTGTTGGTCACGTTCCTATGGTAACCACCCTTGTTTGTGTGTAGGGATCTGAACGGGAACAACCTGACCATCATCACCAAGTTGGACCTGTCCGGGCTGAAACACCTGAGAGTGCTGTGAGTCTACCTGAGTCACCTTCATTTCTTCTGCAGGAATTCTGTCTTTCCCACGTATCTCTGGTAGCCTCATCTTCCGCTAGGAATGTCGGCTCGGCCCCCCCGACCCCACCTGTGACATATGAGACACCCAAAGGTGTCGGTGTCAGTCACATTTTCACTCAGGGAGGGGCTGAACTCTGGCCTTTTTTCACCTGGGAACACGTAAATTAGTATTTTGTTCAGTAGAACCTGGAAGGTCCGATATGGTCTGTTCCAGTGTCAAACAGTGGCCACGATAATCACACTGGGAAGTGCTGATTGTGTTGTTGTTGTTGTGTTGTAGTCACCTGATGGAGAATCAGATAAGGGAGGTGGAGCGAGGAGCTCTAGATGAGCTGAAGGACCTGGAGCGACTGTGAGTACACTTGAAGTACTTTCAGCCCACTGTACCTCCACACATACATACATATGTACATACCTATCTAAAATCTTAGCTTTGTGTCGTACGGGACATACAGCCATCCCTCGTTTATCACGGTTAATTGGTTCCATCTTCTAAATGTGGTTTTAAACATTGTTAGAGCTCTTTAGACATGAAATAACATCCCTATAGTCACCTTTACATTGGTATTAGCCAATACAGCAGATGTAATCACAGGAAATAAGACATATTAGACATAAATAAGATGATATAGACTTACATGTTAGCAGTTTCTCATCTTCCTCATCTCATCTCCTCTCATATTCTTCACTGTCGTCGTCTTCATTCAGCTTCCTCGTCATCATAATCTTCCTCACTATTCGTATTTCTCTCATTCGCCTGGTCCTCATCTTTCTCATCATCGCCATCTTGCTCATCCACTTCATTCTCATCTTCCCCATCTTCATTCTCAATCTCCTCATCTTCTTCTTCATCATGTTCCTCCCTGTCTTCATTGTCATTCTCAGCCTCCTCATTGTTGTCATGAACATCTTTTTCATTATTCTCATTTTCATCCTCATTAAGACCTCATTATGATGTACTTTTTATTCTCATCTTTCTCATCGACAGCTTCCTCATTGTCAACATAATCTTCCACATCATCATCATCATCATCGTTACCATCTTCTCTATTCTCATGTTCATTCTTATCTTTCTCATCCTCATCTTCCATATACACCTCATTCTCATCTTTAGCTTCCTCATCATCATAATTTTCCTCACTATTTTCATCTTGGTACACCCTCATTCACTTCATTCTAACCATTTTCATGTTTATTATCATGGTCCTCATCCACCTCATCATCATCTTCAGCATCCTCATCCTTATCTTCAGCTTCCTCATCATCATATTCATCATCATCAACTCACTATTCTCATCTTGGTACACACTCATTCACCTCATCCTAATGTTTATTATCATGGTCCTCGTCCACCTCATTCTCATCTTTCAAATCATCATCAGCATCTCCGCTATTCTCATCTTCCTCCTCCTCTCATATTCTTCACTGTCGTCGTCTTCATTCAGCTTCCTCATCATCATAATCTTCCTCACTATTCTCATGTTCATTCATATTTCCCCTCATTCGACTGGTCCTCATCGTTCTCATCATTGTTATCTTGCTCATCCACTTCATTCTCATCTTCCTCACTCTCCTCATTTTCATAATCTTCAGTCTCCTTATTTTCTCATCCTCATTTACATACTCATCTTCTTCATCCACCTTATCATTTTCATCCTCACCTTCCTTTTCTTCTTCACTGTCATCATCTGCTTTCTTATCTTCAGCTTCCTCATCATCATAATCATGTTCCTCACTATTCTCATCCTGGTACTCCCTCATTCACTTCATCCTAAACATTCTTATGTTCATTTTCATCATCCTCATCCACCTCATTCTCATCTTTTACATCATTATCATTATCATTGTTGCTATTCTCATCTGCACGCTCGTCTTCCTCATCCACCTTTTTCGTCATCTTTTTCTCACTATTCTCACATTCTTTCTCATCCCCCTCATTCACTTCATCCTCATCTTTCTCATCATCATCATCATCATCCTACTCATCCACTTCTTTCTCATCTACCTCATCGGGGTTCTCATCTTCTTCCTTGTCTAGATCATATTCAGTCTCTCTTCCTTTTCCTCATCCTCCCTCATTCGCCTGGTCCTCATCTTTCTCATCATGGTCATCTTGCTCATCCACTTCATTCTCATCTTCCTCACAAGTTGTTTGAATATGCATATTTTTAAGTTAATAACAGTAATAATAATCATTCAACCACAAAACAGAGATGATTTATTCATAAACGAGTGCAATGCCTGACATGGTGTGTATGTGTGTGTACGTATGTGTGTGTTTGTGTGCGTCCAGCCGCCTCAACAAGAATCGTCTCACACAAATCCCAGAACTTCTGTTTCAGAAGAACGAAGCCTTGTCCCGACTGTGAGTACGCAAATATTCCCTGTAACCATTTTTCTTGTTGCTGCTCATCCTGCATCTTAAATTCTACATCCTTAAGATTCCAAGGGAATCCTCCCTTCCTTTCCTTCCTGCTGAACCGTCTTAATACTGAGCCTTGATGATGACATCACATTCCCAATTCCCATTAATTAGTGTCCGGGCCTTTTAGCCCCGGCTCATAAAATGTCTTCAAGGTTAGGTAGCTACCGCTAATGAATGCTAATGTGAGATGGTCGATGCAGTAGAACAGGTGGAATCAGAGCTGGTCTGAGGTAAGCGGTGGACCCCCGCACATTCACACCCTGCACACCAAATGTAAAGGGTAGTAAGGTTTTTTTTCGTAAAGATGTTTGACAGTCCTTGAATGCACCTTCAACATTCATTCATTTATTTTCTACCGCTTTTCCTCACAAGGGTGCTGGAGCCTATTCCAGCTGTCTTCGGGTGAGAGGCGGGGTACACCCTGGACTGGTGGCCAGCAAATCACAGGGCACATATAGACAAACAACCATTCACACTCACATTCATACCTATGGACAATTTGGAGTCGCTAATTAACCTAGCATGTTTTTGGAATGTGGGAGAAAACCGGAATACCCGGAGAAAACCCACGCATGCACGGGGGAGAACATGCAAACTCCACACAGAGATGGCCGAGGGTGGAATTGAACTCAGGTCTCCTAGCTGTGAGGTCTGCGTGCTAACCATTCATGGTATTGCTAACACAATATTTATTATTCATTCATTCATTCATTCATTTTCTACCGCTTATCTTCACGAGGGTCGCTGTTTACCATCAAACATGATTAGAGCCCTCTAGACATGAAATAACACCCCTAGATTTATATTAATTCATTCATTTTCTACCGCGTGCGCTCACGAGGGTCATGGGGGGTGCTGGAGCCTATCCCATGCCTTCGGGTGAGAGGCGGGGTACACCCTGGACTGGTGGCCAGCCAATCACAGGGCACATATAGACAAACAACCATTCACACTCACATTCATACCTACTATGGACAATTTGGAGTTGCCAATTAACCTAGCATGTTTTTTGGAATGTGGGAGGAAACCGGAGTACCCGGAGAAAACCCACACATGCACGAGGAGAACATGCAAACTCCACACAGAGATGGCCGAGGGTGGAATTGAACCCCGCTGCGCTAACCACTCGACCGCCTTGCAGCCGCACGTTCAACCTCTATTCCTCTATTCCATGCTTTTATCCATCCTCTTATGTTATGATCCCATAGCAATGTGCTCAATAAGTGTGCAAAGCAACTTAGGCCTTAAACCTGAACACTTTTTACACCTCGGAACGTAACCCCCTCGAGAAGCGCAGCTCTACTGTAGATGGTCTTTACAACTGACCCACTTTCTCGTCCCCAAACGGCAGAAAGACTCTCTTTGGAATGCTAGTAGTGGCCAACTGGTCTCAGCGGGGTGACACCATTTTGTTGCCATGGAAACAAACATGGAAACATGGCTGCTTCTTCATTTGATGTTTTGTTTGTAATCACAATCCATGACAAATCCATAGCCAGCTTGACCTGTGTTTACCACACATGGTAAATCATATACAGTATCATATACAGTAAATGTTTCATTATTGTAAATTGCCTTAAAGCACCGAGGGACATGGATGACTGTGTGTGTGTGTGTGTGTCCTGTTATTGTGCTGTGTGGTGTTTTGGCAATTTCACACTCTGACTCCCATCAGGGAATAGCAAGATGGACTTGGCATGTTCGATCAATCAACACACACACACACACACACACACACTGTAGAGCTATTAGCACTTCCTTGCTGAGGGCTTCCATAAAGCCTGATGTCCCCAGAAAAATACAAACAAAAAGTACATTGCTTCTTATGTTTGACTCTGTCCTAGCCTATTATTTTTCTTCTATAAATATTTTTCACGCGCAGACCTCACAGCTAGGAGACCCGAGTTCAATTTCATCTCTGTGTGGAGTTTGCATGTTCTCCCCGTGCATGCGTGCATTTTCTCCGGGTACTCCGGTTTCCTCCCACATTCCAAAAACATGCTAGGTTAATTGGCGACTCCAAATTGTCCATAAGTATGAATGTGAGTGTGAATGGTTGTTTGTCTATATGTGCCCTGTGATTGGCTGGCCACCAGTCCAGGGTGTACCCCGCCTCTCGCTCGAAGAAGACAGCTGGGATCGGCCCCAGCATACATATGTTGAGTGTTAAGTTGCTGTGTGATTAGTTTAGTGTTTTTTTTTGTGAAATGGCATTGTGACTCCCACTATCAGCTGGGATAGGCTCCAGCACCCCAGCGACCCTCGTGAGGATAAGCGGTAGAAAATGAATGAATGCTATGAAGGCGGGACTGCACGGCAGTCGAGTGGTTAGCGCACAGACCTCACAGCAAGGAGAGCCAGGTTCAATTCCCATCTCTGTGTGGAGTTTGCATGTTCTCCCCGTGCATGCGTGGGTTTTCTCCGGGTACTCCGGTTTCCTCCCACATTCCAAAAACATGCTAGGTTAATTAGCGACTCCAAATTGTCCATTGGTATGAATGTGAGTGTGAATGGTTGTTTGTCTATATGTGCCCTGTGATTGGCTGGCCACCAGTCCAGGGTGTACCCCGCCTCTCGCCCGAAGACAGCTGGAATAGGCTCCAGCACCCCTGCGACCCCTGTGAGGATAAGCGGCAGTAAATGAATGAATGAAATATTTTTCATATTTGGTGCAAAAACTTAACTGACAGCATTGTTAGCTAGCTTATATTAACTTGTATTCTATATATGTTAGTGTTTCACATATGGATTGTGAATTATGGGCTAAATTGAGATATCTGCTTAATGAGAAAAGAAGAAAAACGGTTGAGTCAGCACTCCACTCAGGGAACGACTGGCTGCCATCGAGAACTTGCCAGTGAGTCCACCAGACTGGTAGCCCCTCAAGTCGTCATGTCGCGTCCGCTCTTAGCCATTGTTAGCTTAAGTGTCTGTCTGCTAGCGGTCATACCCTCACGTCTTCATGTTTTCATTGTTAGCTTAACTCCTGTCTGTCTGCGAGCTGGAATGTCCTCATGTGTTTTCACGGACCGGTCCTCAGACGGCAGCAGGGCGTTCCCAGCATTCCATTCATCGCCGCCTGCTGAGACCGAGAAGGATGAAAGACTCTGTGGTGATGGCTGATGGGCTGTGTCCAAAGTCATGATGAAGGTCATGATGGATGAGCTCATGCCAGTCACATGACCGCTGTTGCGTTATGGGACACATCCTTTCCCCATCTTCATTCTCAATCTCCTCATCTTCTTCTTCATCATGCTCCTCCCCATCTTCATTGTCATTCTCAGCCTCCTCGTTGTTGTCATGAACATCTTTTTCACTATTCTCATTTTCATTCTCTTTGTGATCTCATTATGATGTACTTTTTATTCTCATCTTTCTCATCCACAGCTTCCTCATTGTCAACATAATCTTCCACATCATCATCGTTACCATCTTCTCTATTCTCATGTTCATTCTTATCTTTCTCATCCTCATCTTCATCCTCATCTTCCATATCCACCTCATCATCATCTTCAGCATCCTCATCTCATTCTCTCAGCTTCCTCATCATCATAATGCTTTTTCCTCACTATTCTCATCTTGGTCTCACCATCATTCATTTCATCCTAACCATTTTCACGTTTATTATCATGGTCCTCGTCCACCTCATCCTTATCTTCAACTTCCTCATCATCATATTCATCATCATCTCACTATTCTCATCTTGGTACACACTCGTTCACCTCATCCTAATGTTTATTATCATGGTCCTCGTCCACCTCATTCTCATTTTTCATATCATCATCAGCATCTTCCTCATCCTCATCCTCTCATATTCTTCACTGTCGTCGTCTTCATTCAGCTTCCTCATCATCATAATCTTCCTCACTGTTCTCATGTTCATTCATATTTCCCTCATTCGCCTGGTCCTCATCTTTCTCATCATCATCATCTTGCTCATCCACTTCATTCTCATCTTCCTCACTCTCCTCGTTTTCATAATCTTCAGTCTCCTCATTTTCTCATCCTCATTTCCATACTCATCTTCTTCATCCACCTTATCATCTTCATCCTCACCCTCCTCTTTTCTTCACTGTCATCATCTTCTTTCTTATCTTCAGCTTCCTCATCATCATAATCATGTTCCTCGCTATTCTCATCCTGGTACTCCCTCATTCACTTCATCCTAAACATTCTTATGTTCATTTTCATCATCCTCATCCACCTCATTCTCATCTTTCACATCATTATCATCAACATGCTTGCTGTTTTCTTCTGCATATCATATTCCTCATCCACCTTTTTTGTCATCTTCATCTTAAGCTTCCTCATCATCATAAATCTTCCTCACTATTCTCACGTTCTTTCTCATCTCCCTCATTCACTTCATCCTCATATTTCTTATTATCATCATCATCCTACTCATTCATTTCATTCCCACCTACCTCATCCTCAGCTTCATCAGGGTTCTCATCTTCTTTCTCGTCTCGATCATATTCAATCTCTCTTCATTTTCCTCATCCTCTTCAGTCTCATCTCTAACGCCCTGAACTCTCCTCATCGTCCTCCTCTTCCTCATGTTTCCTCATGTACCCACTTCTTCACCATATTCCCTCTGCTCGTCTTCATTCTCCTCCCATCCTTGATTCTCATCATTTTGTTCATCTTCACTCATTCTACACTCTGCGTATCCTCATGGCCAGTTGGTAGCAGGTCATGTGTTGCTTTTGCAGTCAGGCTGCTTAATGGATGTCGGAGAAGTAGATGATGGAAAGTAGAACGTGTACATGATGCAGGTATGAACTGTAGAAGTCTCGGTGAGTGTGTGTGTGAGAGAGAGAGATAGTCATGCTCAAGGATCCATCTGCAGATGAGATCCAAACTTCGCAGCTGAGGGAGGGAGGTGAGGATTGCAGGAGCAGCGGAAAGCGAGTGGGAAAGTTTACCTTTCCCACCGTATGAGAGTTTGGGGATGAGGAGGACAGGAGACACAGACGGATGACATGGACACTGATGAGAGAGAGAAAGAATGAGAGCAAATATTAGCTGCTCTCACACACACACACACACACACACACACACACACACACATCCAGCTGTGACCATGAAGTGTTTCCTTGCGGTAAACATCTTGTATCCTGGCAACAGGAATCGTGACGACTTGAGAGGAAAGCATCTTTAATATATATATATGTGTGTGTGTGTGTGTGTGTGTGTGTGTGTGTGTGTGTGTGTGTGGTCCGTCCAACAGTATAACTTATGTGCGACTTTACTGCTATTGTTACAAGCGTGACCATGCCGAGTGTGTACTGGCCAATCATGAAAGTATATCATAATGTATAACAACATAATGTATAACAACATAATGTATAACAACGTAAATATGAACGAATGACGCCATGTTCACGCTTGGTGTAAGACCGACGTCGTTCTTCCCCTGGAAGAATAACGTTGTCTTAAGGCATGTCAGAGCCTACTGGAGTGTATTGTAGAAACATGAAAGAACGTTAGCAAACATGGCGGTTTGGATGGCAACGACGTTGTTAGCATGAGTGCTAGCCCCGATTGGAGGTCGTAAAAGTTAGCAAGACAGGAATGTTGTTTATATGACATTTCTAGACTTTTCTTTTAATACATTTCCCAAGTAAAGTCTAAATATTTTAAATATATATATAAAAAATATGGGCGGCACGGCGGTCGAGTGGTTAGCATGCAGGCCACACAGCTAGGAGTTCAATTCCACCCTCTCTGTGTGGAGTTTGCATGTTCTCCCCGTGCATGCGTGGGTTTTCTCCGGGTACTCCGAATATTTACCTCCATATTGCACATTTAGTTTTGTCCTGCAGTTTTATGCACGCTGGTAAAATGTGAGGGAAAATATTAGCTTTTAATGATTCCCTACCCCAACAACGAACATCAATAAATGAATAATATTGTTAGAAACCACAGTCATTGCCTTCACAGCGCCATCAGACATGCACCATCATCCTCCAGGCTAACGCCCGCTTGACTGAAACCTGAACCGCTCTGGCCCTGATCCAAACGTTTTATGACTGTTTTCTCTGCTGTGATCACAAGATTATCAAAAGGACATCCAGCATTTGGCACCTTCAAAAACAAAACCAGACCGCCCTGTGCTGAGATGAACTCAAAGGCTGTATCTCAGATGAAATACAGCAATATGAATTCCTTCCAAAAGGTCCAAAAAAATGAAAATAACACCCGAAAAAATACAATATATAGAGAACAAGTCTAGTTTTATTCATTCATTTTCTACCGCTTATCCTCACAAGGGTCGCGGAGGGTGCTGGAGCCTATCCCAGCTGTCTTCAGGCGAGAGAGGCGGGGTACACCCTGGACTGGTGGCCAGCCAATCACAGGGCACATATAGACAAACAACCATTCACCCCTGTGACCATTCATTCATACCTATGGACAATTTGGAGTCGCCAATTAACCTAGCATGTTTTTGGAATGTGGGAGGAAACCGGAGTACACGGAGAAAACCCACGCATGCACGGGGAGAACATGCATACTCCACACAGAGAGGGTGGAATTGAACTCGGGTCTCCGAGCTGTGTGGCCTGTGTGCTAACCACTCGTGGTATTGCTTACACAATATTTATTTATTTGTTATTTATTTGTTATTTATTATTTATGTCTTGGCATTTTATCTACATTTATGTTTTTTAGCTATCATTTATTGACTTTATTACTTTGTTTATTCCATGACCTCTTAGCTTTAGCTAAGAGACTTTATTTCATGACGTTTTTATTCATTGCATTTTTTTTTATTTTATTTTATGACCTTAAAACCTTAATTTTTATATTTTGCAACCTTTGTTTCTTATTTCTTGACCACTACGTCAGCACTTGAAATTCCAAGTGATCCCAAACTTTTGAGCGGTATTGTACATTTGTTGTTTCTTTTTTTCTTTTCTTAGCGACCTGAGTGAGAACTCCATCCAGGCGATTCCCAGGAGGGCCTTCAGAGGAGCCGCAGACCTCAAAAACCTGTGAGCGACACACAAAATAACAGTATTAGTTTCATTGTATTGTGTCCAGTGTACCTAATGCATTGGCCAGTGAGTACCCCCTAATGATGAACGTATACATGTACAAAAATGTACACATGCAGTACTAATATGCATCACTGAGCAGTACGTAGTTTGGTGAGTGGATTGTGTAGCTACATGAGATGTTGTGTTGACTGACAGTCAGCTGGACAAGAACCACATCAGTTGCATCGAGGAGGGAGCGTTCCGAGCCCTGCGCTCTCTGGAAGTACTGTGAGTACGCACTCGTGTTGCCTTCAAGTGTCATGTCCACGTCGGCGTCACCGACGTCTTTCCTCCCGGTCCTCCAGGACGCTGAACAACAACAACATCACCAGCATCCCCGTCTCCAGTTTCAACCACATGCCCAAACTTCGCACGTTGTGAGTACTCCAGATTTCTACATAACTTGATACACTAAATGCAACACGGGAAAGTCCACATGGTTTAGTCTGTGTCCTCTGCCTCATTCCCGAGTCGCCTCCACTCCAATTCCCTGCGCTGTGACTGTCACCTGGCTTGGTTGTCGCCGTGGCTGCGTCAGCGTCCAGCGTTGGGGCTCTACACTCAATGCAGCTCTCCCCCAGCCCTCAGGGGGCTCAACCTGGCCGAGCTGCGTAAGGGTGACCTGGCCTGCTCAGGTACCACCCAAGCTTGTGTGAGACGACATACGTACAGTATGTGAACATCTTTCTTTTATTCTGAAAGGCCATTCCGGCAGCGCCTTCGTGCAGCCATGCAGCCTGGCGTCCGGCTCTTGTCCGCCCATGTGCTCGTGCAGCAACAACATCGTGGACTGCAGGGGGCGGGGCCTCACCGCAATCCCCGCCCACCTCCCAGAGGCCATGACGGAGATGTGAGTCGGATAAATGTTCACTTTAAGGCCGAACTCACTTTAGGAGATAGATGCAATCATGTCGAATGAATGAATGATTTTTTACTGATTTAATTTCTTATTTATTTCCTTTTTTTTTACTCCATTTACTTATTGAAATACATTTAATTAAATTAATTTATTATTATATATTTATTATTTATTTATTTATTATTAGTATTCATGTCTTGGCCTTTTAAGTTCATTCATGTTTTTTTTAGCTATCATTTATTGACTTTATTACTTTGTTTATTTCATGACCTCTTAGCATTAGCTAAGAAGCTTTATTTCATGACGTTTTTTTATTTATTGCATTTTTAAATTGTATTTATATTATTATTTTATTATTATATCTTATAATAATATAATATAATATTATAATTATCTTTTTTTTTATTTTGCAACCTTTTGTTTCTTATATCTTGACCACTGCATCAGCACTTTAAATGATTTTTATCTGTCCCACTCTAGCCGTCAATCAGGACAAAGTGGGCGGGCTCAAAAATCTCGGCGGTTCAAATTGGCTCGGACAGTTCAGCCAATCATATTGTCGATCCCGCCTTGACGGCTTACTGACACAGGAAAAAGACCATGGAGTTATTTGATCGGTCAAAGTCACCCATCGAAAGGATGGCGGGCTTTCTCAAGAGTCTGCTTGGCCTAACTGATTATATGAAGTTTCTAAGACATCTTTTATGTTTGTCTTTAGCCGTCTGGAGCAGAACGGCATCAAATCTGTTCCTCCAGGAGCCTTCGCTTCCTACAAGAAGCTCCGTCGAATGTGAGTCACTGCGCCCCCGTGTGGGAAAAAATATGTATTGAAGATTAGAAAAATCAGCTTACATACATGAAGGCTCGTCTTCTTGGAAGCATTTTCTGTACCGACTTCTGTTGTTTTTACATGGTCGCCATCTTGGCCATTTTGTCACTCGTGCTACTTTGTGTGTGTGTGTGTGTGTGTGTGTGTGTGTGTGTGTGTTCCCAGAGACCTGAGTAACAACCAAATATCTGAAATGGCTCCTGATGCTTTTCACGGCCTCAGAGCTCTCAACTCGCTGTGAGTTTCCCTCTTATTCATCATTCTCACATTGAACTTTAAACTTTTTAAAATCCCTTCTTCCGGTATGCATGCTGAACGTAGGGACTGTCGATGACACGCCATTGGTCAATGCACGTGTCAGTCATTCAATTACAGTAGCACCTCACTCTAAAAATGATCAGTGTTTAACCACACGCCATCGGTTAATCTACGTGTCAGTCATTCAATTACAGTAGCGCCTCACTTTAAAAATGATTAGTGTTCTACAACTTCTTTCACTTATTTTCCTGTCATGTTCTGTTCAGGGTGTTGTATGGCAATAAGATAACGGAGCTTCCCACCGGTGTGTTCGATGGCCTCGCCTCTCTGGAGTTGCTGTAAGTGTACTCCTTTGTGAATTGCCATTCAGGCTTCATATGTCATTAGTGAGGATGTTAGTAATATTTCAATGGTGGATGTTGAACGGTCTCTTTAAGGAAGCATTGTTTAGACTGCAACAATAGAAAATATGTTTTAGCGTATTTAATTGTGAGTGCAAAACGAGGTTGCAAAAACAGGTTGTTTGTGTCGGTGCAGGTTGTTGAACGCCAACAAGATCCATTGTATCAGGGCGTCGGTGTTCAAAGACCTGGAGAACTTGGCGCTGCTGTCACTGTATGACAACAAGATCCAAAGTTTGGCCAAAGGAACGTTTCACTCTCTGCACAGCATCCAGACACTGTGAGGCCTCATCCTCCTGTCCTGTTTTTTTTTGTTTTGTTTTTTTTGTTTTTTTTTTAAATGAACATCACTCTGCTACATCTGACCCACTTTGCGTTCAGCCACCTGGCCCAGAACCCGTTTGTGTGCGACTGTAATGTCAAGTGGCTCTCGGACTTCCTGCGCTCCAACCCCATCGAGACCAGCGGGGCCCGCTGTGCGAGCCCTCGCCGCCTCGCCAACAAACGCATCGCACAGATCAAAAGCAGCAAGTTCCGATGCTCAGGTCGGTGTATGTGTGTGTGTGTGTGTGTGTGTGTTTATTTTTTCTACTCTTCCAAACTAATTGTCCTTTCTCTTTTAGCCAAGGAGCAGTACCACATCCCAGGTGAGCATCACTGTGACAGTTGAACAGTCAAAAGGTAGAGTTTGCCCCCTGGTGGCCGGTGGTGGGACTGCAGGCTGAAAACGGCATAATTTTCGGTCCTCTTCATTACGTTTAACCACATTCTTTTTCTATACCACTTGTCTTCCATTTAACCACACGTGTAATGTATAATGTAAGCTGAGAGATATGTATATATATGTGTGTGTGTGTGTGTGTGTGCATCCTACCAGGTGCCGGGGACCGCCGTCTGAGCTCGGAGTGTAACAGCAAGCCGGTGTGTCCCAACAAGTGTCGCTGCGAGGCCAATGTGGTCGACTGCTCCAACCTGAGACTCACCAAGTTCCCCGAGCATCTGCCTCCATCCACAGAGGAACTGTATGACCTGCACACACACACACACACACACACACACACACACACACACACACACACTATTACCATGATGTTGGTCTGTAATTCCACATTCAGACACATTTTCACATACGGCCGAAACTGCTAGTCAAACAATACGCATATTAAGCAAATATGTTTTGCCAAAATAAAGCCTTTACAAGCATAAAAATGGCTAAATGAACTAAAATACAAATATGAGACATTCAGTAGACCAGTGATTCTCAAAGTGTGGGTCACGGCCCCCTGGTGGGTCGTGGTGGTACTGCAGGTGGAACAAAAGAGGTCATTAAAAATATGATTCATTTTTGCAAATATAATTGTTTTAAATTATTTTTATTGTAAAATATTTATTGCACGATAAAAAATATTTATATGCCTAAGTAATAACCTAATTAGTGTTATTGACCTGTCACAATATTTTAGGAACCTTATATAGTTTATGATTGGAACGTAGCTCTCTAGTTATCATGCCAGTCTTGGATGCAGTTATGAAAAGTATGATAATTAATACTGTCTTGTGTGTACACCACATATTAAAAGTGTGGGCTTCATTTATCCACCTGCTTTCATTTCAGTCCGGAATAATAATAATAATAATTCATTCATTTTCTACCGCTTATCCTCATAAGGGTCACATGGGTGCTGGAGCCTATCCCAGCTGTCTTCGGGCAACAGCTGGGATAGGCTCCAGCACCCCTGCGACCCTCGTGAATAATAATAATAATGATAATAATAATTATTATTATTACATAATATTCATTCATTCATTTTCTACCGCTTATCCTCACAAGGGGTGCTGGAGCCTATCCCAGCTGTCTTCGGGTGACAGGGATAGGCTCCAGCACCCCTGCGACCCTTGTGAGATAAAAATAATAATTATAATAATAATTATTATTATTACATAATATATAATAAATGTACGTATATAATATAATAATATATAATAATAATAACAACAACAATAATAATAACTATTATTATATCAATATTATATATATATAATAACAATAATACTAATTATTATTAATATATTAATATTATATATAATATTATAATATATAAAAATAACAATAATGACATAATAATAATAATTATTATATTATTATAATATTAATATAATATTATTAATGTTATTATATTATAATTAATATATAATTAATTTATTATTATTATTAAGTTAAGTGCTTTGAGAACGCATTTCGTCAATGTACTGTTTATAGGAGGTGTGAATAACGCCAATAAACGATGGATTAATGCAAATGGGTTTAACCCAAATAGCATTATTATTATTACAGTTAGAGTTATTATCAAGTGGTTTGTTGAGAAGGACCTTTGTCTTGTTTTCATTGTACAGTACCAACATGTGATGCATGTAGATATTATTTGCATCTCATGCAGCGTATATGTGAAGTACTTGTAGTAAACTATCCATAGAATGAAGTGACTCAAGCAACATAGGAGGTCCCCTTTGGGTGGTCTGTCCATTAAAGCTTCACACACACACACACACACACACACACAATAATGGCTACGCATGCTGACACGGATGCACGGATGCACAGCCGCTGGACATTCAGACCTCCTCCTCCACTAACGATGTTGTTGTTTTGTTTGTTGGTTTTGTCCTCATGGCGTCTCCTCGGTGTGTCAGACGTCTCAACAACAATGACCTCTCCGTGCTGGAGGCCACCGGCGCCTTCAAGGGCCTGTCGCAGCTCAAGAAAATGTAGGTCACGTCACGCAGCGACAGGGCAGCCATGTTGGAAGACTGGGGAGTTGCACATGAAAACGTGGTCATTCGACATTTAAATAGCGTACATGTACATTTTAAATCTTTTAAATCACATTTTAGTACCTTTACTGGTCATGTCCTCTTCTAGTGTGCCGTACGCTGACTATTTTGAAAATGATATCGCTTCCTGTCGCCATCTTGATTTAATTTGTTTGTATCTTGGTTTCTTACAATGACTTTGAATGCCCTCCTGAGTTGTAAACAATAAGAAACTACAAATACTACATAGTGTTTGTCCATCCTGGTGCAGTAATCTGAGCAACAACAAGATTTCAGACATCGAGGATGGGGCGTTTGATGGCGCCTCGTCAGTGACAGAACTTCATCTCACCGCCAATCACCTGGAGTCGGTGCGAGGGAGCATGTTCCGAGGAATGGAGGGACTCAGAATGCTGTAAGACAATATTACATTTCAACACTCTTACTACTCTTACAGTCTTGGACTTGATGTGTTGTGTGTCTAGAATGTTGAGGAACAACAAGATCAGCTGTCTTCACAATGGCAGCTTCACAGGACTGACCAACGTGCGTCTGTTGTCTCTCTACGACAACCAGCTCAGTGCCATCTTGCCCGGGGCCTTTGATACGCTGCCCAACCTCTCCACTCTGTCAGTGACACACACACACATACACTGGTGTGGAAAAGTGTTTGTCCCCTTACTGGTTTTGTTTGCATATTTGTCACATTTAAATGTTCCACATCATAAAACCAATATAAATAGTAATCAGTGACATCACAACTGAACACAAAATGTATTCATTCATTCATTTTCTACCGCTTTTCCTCACGAGGGCCGTGGGGGTGCTGGAGACTATCCCAGCTGTCTTCGGGTGAGAGGCTAGGTACACCCTGGATTGGTGGCCAGCCAATCACAGGGCACATATAGACAAACAACCATTCACACTCACATTCATACCTATGGACAATTTGGAGTTGCGAATTAACCTAGCATGTTTTTGGAATGTGGGAGGAAACCGGAGTACTCGGATAAAACCCACGCATTTACGGGGAGAACATGCAAACTCCACACAGAGATGGCCGAGGGTGGAATTGAACCGTGGTCTCCTAGCTGTGAGGTCTGCATGCTAACCACTCGACCGCCCTGAACACAAAATGCCGTTTTTAAATTAAACTTATTATTAATGGAAGAAAAAAGTCTTAAGCTACCCTGTGTGGAAAAAATGATGCCGCCTAAAGCTAAAAACTAGTTGGGCCATCCTTATCAGCAACAACTGCAATCAAGTGTTTATGATAACTTGCAATGAGTCTCTTCCAGCGCTGTGGAGGAATGTTGGCCCACTCATCTTTGCAGAAGTGTTGTCATTCAGCCACAATGGAGGCTTTTTTTAAGGTCATGGCCACAGCATCTCAATAGGATTCAGGTCAGGACTTGGACTAGACCACTCAAAAAGTGTGACAAGGAATAAGAATTTAGTAGGAAGGGGGGAAACACTTTTTCACACCAATGTACACACACACACACACACACACTGTAACCTGGCGTCCATCTTCACAGGAACCTCCTGGCAAACCCTTTCAACTGCGACTGCCGTCTCTCCTGGTTCGGGGCATGGCTTCGTAGCCGGCGCATCGTGACCGGCAATCCTCGCTGCCATGGTCCTGCCTTCCTGCGGGAGATCCCTCTGCAGGACGTGGCCGTGCTGGACTTCCGCTGCGAGGACGGTAATCCACTCGTCACCCGCATTGCTCTGAAAAAGCACTTAAAAACACACCTTGTGTTGTGTTGACGAGGGTTCAATAAAGTTACGTTATGTAACATTGATGAGACAATAGCCACTACAGGAAGTACTGGAAGTGAAAAATAGAAACAACTAAATTAGTCTGTTATGTCTTGTTTTCTATTTTTCCATATGTCATATTTTATTATTTTGTCTACTATATTGGGTAGGCGGCTGCACGGTGGTCTAGTGGTTAGCACGCAGACTTCACAGCTAGGAGACCAGGGTTCAATTTCACCCTCTGCCATTTCTGTGTGGAGTTTGCATGTTCTCCCCGTGCATGCGTGGGTTTTCTCCGGGTACTCCGGTTTCCTCCCACATTCCAAAAACATGCTAGGTTAATTGGTGACTCCAAATTGTCCATAGGTATGAATGTGAGTGTGAATGGTTGTTTGTCTATATGTGCCCTGTGATTGGCTGGCCACCAGTCCAGGGTGTACCCCGCCTCTCGCCCGAAGACAGCTGGGATAGGCTCCAGCACCCCTCGTGAGGATAAGCGGTAGAAAATGAATGATTGAATGAATATTCAGTAGGTGGCTGCACGGTGGGCTAGTGGTTAGCGCGCAGACCTCACAGTTAAGAGACCAGGGTTCAATTCCACCCTCGGCCATCTCTGTGTGGAGTTTGCATGTTCTCCCCGTGCATGCGTTGGTTTTCTCCGGGTACTCTGGTTATATAACTCCACATTCCAAAAACATGCTAGGTTAATTGGCCATAGGTATGAATGTGAGTGTGAATGGTTGTTTGTCTATATGCGCCCTGTGATTGGCTGGCCATCAGTCTTGGGATAGGCTCCAGCAGCCCCCACGACCCTCGTGAGGATATGCGGTAGAAAATGAATGATTGAATGAATATTGGGTTGTTAATACAAGTGTAAAGGCGACTATGGGGGTGTTAGTTTACGTCGAGTGGGCTCTAATCATGTTAAACTCTATTTAGAAGGTCGAAAAACAGGTTTTCTACGCTCTATATAGAAAAATACCAAATAAATAAATAAATAATAAGGACTCTGGACCCAATTAAGCACAATAAACAGGGCATTAATTACTACTCTACAACTCACATTGATACATACACCAAAGCTTCCTCCAGAAATCCCGAAAGGACAGGGTGATACGGAAGGGATTTATCCGACCCTAAATGCTTCAATTAACGCCTCCCTTCAAGTAACCGCAGAGCATGTGAAAAAACACTGACATTACTGAGCTGTTGACCTCCGTGTGCATGCAGGTTCAGTTCTGGAGGACAGCAGCTGCTCTCCAGGCCCGCAGTGTCCCAGTCAGTGCACGTGCATGGACACTGTGGTGCGCTGCAGCAACAAACACCTGCAGGCTCTGCCCAGAGGACTTCCCCGCAACCTCACCGAACTGTGAGCGTCCACGCCGTCTCAGTGTCCATGAAGGTCAATCTTACATGCTGACTGTCACCTTTGCCCTTGCAGCTACCTGGACGGGAACCAGCTGACTCGGGTCCCCAAGGAGCTCGCCACATTCAGGAATCTGCAGCTTGTGTGAGACGCCGTTTTCTACTTCCTGCTTCACTCTTTAGCCTCTTGTTTGGCTGCCACACCGGTCACATGACCCCTGTAGTAGCACACACATACAGGTCAAAGGTGAAAATAATAGTTCCAAAATATAATGTCCAGCAGGGGGTGCTGTGGACTGTAAAGATGAGCTCCTGTTTGCTGCAATGGCATGCATATGTATTTCATAACCCCTGCAACTCTGTGTGCATGTGCATGCGTGTGTGTGTGTTGACTGTGCAGAGATTTGAGCAACAACAAAATCACCTCGCTGGCCGACGACTCCTTTGCCAACATGAGCCAGCTCACCACCCTGTGAGTACACACACACACACACACACACAAAATAAAGTGAATGCTATACAAAAAAAGTGTGATTTTTTGTTGTTGTTGTTGTGTACAGGATCCTCAGTTACAATTCTTTACGTTGTATTCCTCCTCTGGCATTGGGCGGCCTGCCCTCTCTCAGGCTGCTGTGAGTGGAAACACACACACACACACACACACACTGATTAGTCCAGTGAGTATTTAGAGCACATGATGATTTTTTTGCATATTATATTATAAGTCCATTATTTGATGTAAACATGTTGAGAGTGTGGCCTGAGGATATCCACGCAATGTCACGAAGATCATTATAAAAAATAAAATAAAAATACAAAAATGTAATAAAATAAAGTAAAAACAAAAACTTAAATTATATTAGGAAAGCAGGAAGTGAACAAATGTAACAGTTCCTGATTGTAAAAGTACCAGATGGAGGGGTAGGATTTAATAAGCTTTGCTTCTTCCTACTCCTTTTGGACATGTGGAACCGTGAACTGATTATGTGATGCATTCAATTGCATGTTCAATTTTGTTTCTTGAATTGGCTCATCGTTGTGCATTGTTTGAGGCCCTTACTCAATCCATTCCATAGTTTGATTCCACATACTGAAATGCTATGGCTTTTTAACGTAGTCCTAGCATAGAAGTGTTTCAAATGTACTTCTTCCCAGAGATCATATTTCTCCTCTCTTGTAGAGAAGTATTGGATGACATTTTTAGCTAATTGCTTATTTTTAGCCTCATGCATTATTTTAGCTGTTTGAAGATGAACTATATCAGCAAGTTGAAGTATTTGTGATTTTAGAAATAAGGAGTTAGTATGTTCTCTGTAGGCGGTATTATGAATTATCCTTACTGACCTTTTTTGCAGTACATTTAGCCAGTGAAGATTGCTTTTATAGTTATTAGCCCATATTTCTATATAATAAGTAAGATATGGTAGAACCACACACACCGTGACAGATGACTTTCAACATGTCGTGTGTTGTTGTTCTCAGCTCTCTCCATGGCAATGACATCTCGGAGCTGCAGAACGGCATCTTCAACGATGTGGCCTCCCTGTCTCACCTGTATGTTCTTCCCATACTGTATCATTTTGGGGGGGTTTAAGATGACTTCCTGCAGGATTAAATTAGCCACAAAGATGGATGGACAAGCTCCACAGAGCTTCTATTAATCTATAGTGTGCATGTAAACAACCAATGTGTACATTAGCTGTGAAGATGGGGACTCAGAAAGAACCAGTGTGCGTTAGGCTGTGACGCTTCACATGTACGCTCTCTCCCGCCTCCTCTTCCTGTCCATCATCAGAGCAATCGGGGCCAACCCTCTCTACTGTGACTGCCGTCTGCTCTGGCTGTCCGACTGGGTCAAGAGCGGCTACAAAGAGCCCGGAATTGCGCGTTGTGCCGGCCCGCCTGGCATGGAGGGGAAACTGCTCCTCACTACACCACCTGATCTCTTCCAGTGTCTACGTGGGTAAACGCCCCCGATGCATGATGCCTGCTTGATGCCATGAAGTAACATTGTGTTTCACAGGTCCTGTGGAGGCCAGTATCCAGGCCAAATGCAGCCCATGTGTGTCCTCACCCTGTCAGAACCAGGGCCTCTGCCAAGACCAGCACACACAGTCCTACACATGCACATGCAAGGCCGGATTCACGGTGTGTGTCCACACACTTTCCTATTGTCAGAATGGACATATGTAGTGTGTTCCAGACTCAGGCTGTGGTCTTCATATAAACCTTCAGCAGCTAATACAGACAACGTTTGAAGTCACATTTGAACGTGTGTTCAGGGCAAACACTGTGAGACTCCAGTGGATGCGTGTGTCAGTAATCCTTGCACCAATGGAGGAAGCTGTCTCAGTGACGAGCAGACCAGCGGCTTCAGGTAATTCATGACTGACTTCACTTTCTCCCAAGAATGGTAATGGTAATGGTTTTATTTCATTTGAACATGCATATCAGATTACAATTGAATGCATCACATAATCAGTTCACAGTTCCACACGTCCAAAAGGAGTAGGTAGAAGCAAAGCTTATTAAATCCTACCCCTCCATCTGGTACTTTTACAATCAGTAACTGTTACATTTGTTCACTTCCTGCTTTCCTGATATAATTTTTGTTTTGTTTTTTATTTAAAAATGTAAAAATGTAAACATTTAAACATTTGTAAATTTGTAAAGTTTTTAAATTTGTAAAGTTTTTTAATTTGTAAAGTTTTTAAAGTTTTAAATTAAGTTTTTTTAATTAATTAAAATGTTTTATTTTTTTTAGATTAGATTACATACACCTTTATATATGATGACCTTGATGACGATGAACTTTTTCTATCGGGGGCCCGCTTTTATATTCCTTGCTACCCTCAAACTAATCCACGGCACAATGATAATAACATAATAATTATTATAATAACCCACAGCAAGCTAAAACTCAACTCTGAACCCCCGACCTTACTTTCTGTCCTTACATCTGTCCACCCGCCACTAAGGTCCCCTAGGGGACACATTTACTGTGACACACACAAGCAGGAGCTTTATTTACATCATACATGCCTTATTTACTCTACTCCAAATTGTCCATAGGTATGAATGTGAGTGTGAATGGTTGTTTGTCTATATGTGCCCTGTGATTGGCTGGCCAACAGTCCAGGGTGTACACCGCCTCTCGCCCGAAGACAGCTGGGATAGGCTCCAGCAACTATTGTTATTATTATTTATGTATATTTATGTATATTTTTCCCCATGACTGCATATGGGGCTGCACGGTGTTCGAGTGGTTAGCGCGCAGAACTCACAGCTAGGAGAGCTGAGTTCAATCCCACCCTCGGCCATCTCTGTGTGGAGTTTGCATGTTCCCCCCGTGCATTCGTGGGTTTTCTCCGGGTACTCCGGTTTCCTCCCACATTCCAAAAACATGCAAGGTTAATTGGCGACTCCAAATTGTCCATAGGTATGAATGTGAGTGTGAATGGTTGTTTGTCTATACTATGTGCCCTGTGATTGGCTGGCCACCTGTCAAGGCTGTACCCTGCCTCTCGCCCGAAGACAGCTGGGATAGGCTCCAGCACCCCCGCGACCCTCGTGAGGAAAAAGCGGTAGAAAATGAATGAATGAATGAATATCTTGTTTTTTCTGATGATGTATACCATATTGGGTAATACACATGTAAAGATGACTATAGGGGTGTTATTCCTTGTCTAGATGGCTCTAATAATGTAGAAAACTCCAAAATATTCTAGTTAGCCACTATTTTTCTAGTGTAGCTGCAATGTAACCGCATCAAGTGTGTAGTTTAACATGTCAACAGATGATGACACATGTAGTCTTGTACATGCTACACACGTGCACAGCAGCCACACTGGAACGTGATAAATGCTTCACAGTTTTGACAGACCCACACGCTTCCTGACGGCATGTGCTAAGTGCTAATTAAGCTAATGAGTTAGCTTGCGATGCTGCAGCATTGCCTTATTAACTTTTGTGTGCGTGTGTGTGTGTGCGTGTGTGTGCGTGTGCAGTTGTGCATGTGCGTTTGGGTTCCACGGCACATTCTGTGAGGTCAATGTAGACGACTGTCAGGACCACGGCTGTGAGAACGACGCCACCTGCGTGGACGGAGTGGGCAACTACACTTGTCTGTGTCCGCCCAACCGCACGGGTTTGTATGACCACGCCCCCTGCTGCCCCTTCACAGCCAATCACATTTGTCTGTCAGTATGAAAAAACTCTGTGATTGTTGGCTCAGGTCTCTTCTGCGAGGAAGAGGAGGACGTCTGCGCCCCTGCTAGGAACCCCTGCCAGCATCAGTCCACCTGCGTCGGCACCGCTACTGGACCCAGGTCAGCCCCCAAACAAGCACACACACAAATCTGTTCCATGGTCGAAACAGTGTTAATAATAAACGGTCAAAACAATAAAAGCGCCATATTCCTTCATGTGTTTGTGTACTTGTATGTCAGGTGCGTGTGCATCCCGGGATGGGTGGGGCCAGACTGCAGTATAAACTACAACGAGTGTGTGGATCATCGCTGTCAGAATGGCGCGCAGTGTGTCGACCACGTGGACGGATACACGTGTGTGTGTCCTCAGGGATACAGGTAAGGAATTGTGGGAAAAAGACAGGATGAAATTAGTCCAATAGCAAGAGGCCTCAACTGATTTGAAGCAAACAAATCCAAGCCAAGGCTTTTTCCCAGGCCGGTTGTGAAGAATAAGCCCCCTTCCGGCATGGCATAGGTCTGCCCCGGGGTCTCCTCCCGGCTGGGCATGCCCGAAGCACCAGACTAGATGCTCCGGCCACCTCGGCTGGCTCCCATGAAGAAACAGCGGCTCTACTCTGAGCTCCTCCAGGATTACTGATATCCTCGCCATAAGAGAACCAGATTTGGCTGCCAGCCGCTTGCCCCTCGACCGCCAACTAATACATGCGGGCTCTCCTTTTGTTCCTGTTCATAGCACCGTCTGAATCACTCTCCGGGAGACCCAACCAGGGGCATACAGCCGTGAGCCACTTACTGTAGTTCCTCAACCCACTCAGGCACTCAAACCCCTTCACCACGATTAGGTGGTGATTCATACTGGCGCTTTTCAATACCTTATATATACATTTTCATTCATTTTAGCATTTTTATGCTTAAAATGCTTAATTTAGGCCATGAATGTGTACAATGTGCTTAAGTAGGCATATAGTTTTTACGAATAATATTGCTTTTTGTTCTGGAGGGAGCACAGACAAAATCATTAGAAAGGTCAGACAAGAAATGGTCACACTAAAAAGATTGTTTGATGATAATAGATTGTCCTTGAACTTAAATAAAACTAAAATCATGCTGTTTGCTAACAGCAGAAAGGACACACACCAGCAAATATAAATAGACGGTGTAAACATTGGAAGGGTGAACAAAAATAAATTTCTGTATTTCACAATAGATGAAAATATGAGCTGGAAACCTCATATTACAAATATACAACATAATGTGGCCAGAAATATTTTAATATTGAACAAAGCAAAATTTGTTCTCAATCAGAAATCACTCCACACTCTTTATTGCTCTCTGATTCTACCATATCTTACTTATTGTGTGGAAATATGAGCTAATACCTATAAAAGCAATCTTCACTCGCTAAATGTACTGCAAAAAAGGTCAGTAAGGATAATTCATAATGCTGCCTACAGAGAACATACTAACTCCTTATTTCTAAAATCACAAATACTTCAACTTGCTGATATAGTTCATCTGTACGTGACCTAAAATAAATTTCAAATTTTAGATTAAAATACTAATAATAATAAGAAGAAATAATTTGTTATTATTAATAATTTAATAATAATACATTTTTAATTAAAAAAATAAAATTAAAATAAAAAAATACTTACATTATATTAGGAAAGCAGGAAGTGGACAAATGTAACAGTTACTGATTGTAAAAGTACCAGATGGAGGGGTAGGATTTAATAAGCTTTGCTTCTTCCTACTCCTTTTGGACATGTGGAACTGTGAACTGATTATGTGATGCACTCAATTGTAATCTGATGCATGTTCAAATGAAATAAAACCATTACCATTACCATATTCAACCACAAATCAGTGATTAATTTTTTATTTCTTTGCCCTTTCAGATCAGCATAATCTCTTTAAAACGCTTTTTGCAAACATTCATCGTGTGTCAATAAATCATTTTTGGGCTGACATGACAACATCCCCCATTATTCACACAGGTTTTGAGGAAATGTTGGCTTCTAGCTGAAATGTGCAGTGAAAAAGCACAGAGAGGCAGGAGGTCAGGAATAATCTGACAGTTTAGATTTAAGGGATTAGTGACGTGATACTGTGGATTTGTGGCGGCTCGTATAAGGACCGGATCTGGTTCTGGCCAGATGGGGCCGATGCACTTTAACCCTAGAATATTACACTTACCGCTGATGTGCTTCACTTATTTTAACCAATGTTTTGTTAGCAATATGTTGTACATTTTGTCATACAGCGTCTTGTTTGTTGTATTTTTGACGAGTTCAATGCCAGCCATTTTTAAAAAGGCATAGACTATTGTGTTCTATGGCGATAAATTGTTGGGATTGGGTGATCGGGATTATAAAAACTAGGCATGTCCGATAATTATGGGTACAGATTGTTATCGGTCGACATCAGTATGTGATTTTTTTCCACAATCTTAATTGGCGACTTCCGAAAAGACACAGACTATTGTGTTCTATGGCGATAAATTGTTGGGATTGGGTGATCGGGATTATAAAAATAGGAATGTCCAATAATTATGTGTACCGATTATTATCGGTCGACATCAGTATGTGATTTTTTTCCCCGATCTTAATTGTCGACTTCCGAAAAGACACAGACTATTGTGTTCTATGGTGATAAATTGTTGGGATTGTGTGATCGGAATTATGAAAACTAGGCATGTCCAATAATTATGGGTACCGATTATTATCGGTCGACATCAGTATGTGATTTTTTTCCCCCAATCTTAATTGGCGACTTCCGAAAAGACACAGACTATTGTGTTCTAAGGCGATAAATTGTTGGGATTGGGTGATCGGGATTATAAAAACTAGGCATGTCCGATAATTATGGGTACCGATTATTATCGGTCGACATCAGTATGTGATTTTTTTCCCCGATCTTAATTGGCGACTTCAGAAAAAATTCTGTATACAGCACATATGTGTTCGTTCCACCACAGGATAAATGTTTATCGTTATCGGCTGATATCGGGAACGGAAATTGAGAGTTGGACAATATCGGCATATCGGTTTTCGGAAAAAAAGCCAATATCGGACATCCCTAATAAAATCTTTCTATGTATCTCAGTGGTGATTTCTGCCAGCTGGCCACGCCTCCTCCATCACCCTGCCAGCTGACACGTTGCCAGAACGGCGCCCCCTGTGAGGAGAGAATGGGAGTGGCGGTCTGCCAGTGTCTGCCGGGCTTCGAGGGTCCCAGCTGTGAGAAGCTGGTCAGCGTCAACTTTGTCAACAGAGACTCTTACGTCCAACTACAGGACGTCAAGAACTGGCCTCAAGCTAACATCACGCTACAGGTGAGCACACGGCGAACAACTCATTTTGGGGGCACGCCCCTGAAAATCAAAGATGGATTCTCAACCACATTGTTTATTCTTGTGTGGTTTACGTCTTAGGTGTCCACAGCAGAAGACAACGGCGTCTTGCTGTACAATGGCGACAACGAGCCCATCGCCGTGGAGCTGCATCAAGGTCATGTGAGGGTCACATACGATCCCGGGAACCAACCCACCACCGCCATCTACAGGTAGAAGCAAACAATAAATCATCTTTAGACGTGATTTAATGTCAACCGGGAGGCGAAAGCAGAAGTGCTAAACGCCGCACTTGACCATGTGACGGCAGATGGCGGCCGCGCTCGTCCTCGTCCTCATTCTCATCGAGCTGAGCGACCTGCTGGACCCTCAGCAGCCTCTCAGCTCTCAGTGAGGCCACTCGGGGAGAATTAGCCGACCATTTGCTGCCGAGTGCGAGTGGGGGCGCATTTGGGAATGCGACATTGGAAGCGTGGGTATTCCCGTTTAATTGCGCGTCTGCCAAGAGGACTCTCCATTGGCTGTGAAGTGCTTCAGTGTTTGGATGTGCGCAGACACACACATGGAAAATATGTGGATAGCGGATCGCCGCAAATGCGCCCCCGCATATATTTTACATCAAGACATTGTTTTGTTTTTTTTTTTATTGGCGGGAAAACCAGACCTTCTCCCTCCATTCACTTTATATGCTGGGGCCTATCCCAGCTGGTCGCCAACCATTCACAGGACAAACAACTCCGGATAATCTCACATGGTCCACCTAAATATGATCTCTGTTTTAGTGGGGTCATCTTCAAAATGTTCGTTTCCCCACCCACAGAACCTGCATTGACGTCAGCCCCCTTTTTTGTTTCTTTACATTAGCACAGAGACGGTCAACGACGGCCACTTTCACACCGTGGAGCTGGTGACCTTCAACCGCATGGTCAATTTGTCCGTGGACGGAGGAGAGCCCACCACGCTGGACAGTCAGGGGCGGAGCGAGGCGGCCATGGCAGAGGCTCCCCTCTACGTGGGAGGTAAGATCAGTGGGTGAAGGGGCGGGGCTAACAGCTGTTGCCTCATTCGATCTTCAGTCATTCATTCATTCATTCATTCATTTTCTACCGCTTTTTCCTCACGAGGGTCATGTGGGGTGCTGGAGCCTATCCTAGCTGTCTTTGGCCGAGAGGCGGGGTACACCCTGGACTGGTGGCCAGCCAATCACAGGGCACATATAGACAAACAACCATTCACACTCACATTCATACCTATGGACAATTTGGAGTCGCTAATTAACCTAGCATGTTTTTGGAATGTGGGAGGAAACCGGAGTACCCGGAGAAAACCCACGCATGCACGGGGAGAACATGCAAACTCCACACAGAGATGGGAATTGAACCCGGGTCTCCTTGCTGTGAGGTCTGCGCACTAACCACTCGTCCGCCGTGCAGTCCTTCATAGTATTCATTCATTTTCTACCTCACGAGGGTCGCTGGGGTGCTGGAGCCTATCCCAGCTGATAGTGGGAGTCACAATACCATCTCACAAAAAACCCCACTAAACTCATCACACAGCAAATTAACACTCAACATATGTATGCTGGAGCCTATCCAAGCTGTCTCCATGCGAGAGGCGGGGTACACCCTGGACTGGTGGCCAGCCAATCACAGGGCACATATAGACAAACAACCATTCACACTCACATTCATACCTATGGACAATTTGGAGTCGCTAATTAACCTAGCATGTTTTTGGAATGTGGGAGGAAACCGGAGTACCCGGAGAAAACCCACGCATGCACGGAGAGAACATGCAAACTCCACACAGAGATGGGAATTGAACCCGGGTCTCGCATTCATTCATTTTCTACCTCACGAGGGTCGCTGGGGTGCTGGAGCCTATCCCAGCTGATAGTGGGAGTCACAATACCATCTCACAAAAAAACCCACTAAACTCATCACACAGCAAATTAACACTCAACATATGTATGCTGGAGCCTATCCCGCTAATTAACCTAGCATGTTTTTGGAATGTGGGAGGAAACCGGAGTACCCGGAGAAAACCCACGCATGCACAGGGGAGAACATGCAAACTCCACACAGAGATGGCCGATGGTGGAATTGAACCCTGGTCTTCTAGCTGTGAGGTCTGCGCGCTAACCACTCGATCACTGTGCCGCCCTCATTCGATACTAACTATGAAAAAAATGCACTTTGCCTGCAGTTCTTAGGACGTTGTTGTGGGGTCTTTTGTGACTTTTTGGAGTCATTTTGGTTGGGCGGCCAATCCTGGGAAGGTTCACCACTGTTCCATGTTTTTACCATTTGTGGATAGTGGCTCTCACTGTGGTTGGTTGGAGTCCTAAACCTTTAGAAATGGCTTTATTTTACACACTGATAGATCTAAATTACTTGATTATCTGTGTTATTTAGTTCATGAAGGATTAATAAACAACAAATGGAGGAATTATTAATAAAAGTGTGTATTGGGAATAATTGCAGGTATGCCTGAGGAGATGATTCCCGCTTCCCTGTCTCTATCCTCGCTCGGCGCCAACATGTCCAGCTTCCACGGATGCATCCGCAACCTTTACATCAACCACGAGCTGCAGGACTTCACCCGTGGGCACATGAAGGCGGGCGTGGTGCCGGGCTGCCACGCTTGCAGGAAGCTCTTCTGCCTGCACGGCGTCTGCCAGCCCAACGAAGCGCAGGTGAGACGCATGGACACATTTTTACTTCCTGTTTTTTAGAACGCTGATGACGCTGACGTTATGTACTGCACGTGTGTCAGGGACCTCGGTGTCTCTGCCAGTCTGGTTGGAGCGGTCCGAACTGTGACCAGGCAATCACAGGAGACCTGACAGGAGCAGTGGGCGTGGCTTCCGTGGGTCCGTGTGACGGCAGCAAGTGAGTGTGACATAATCGCGTGGCGGGACATTTTTGTACACGCTGTTCTAACGGGCTCCTCCCAGCAGGTGTGTGAACGGAGCGTGCGTGGCGTTGGACGCGCAGACGTACCGCTGCGCCTGCAAGGACGGATACCACGGGGCGCTTTGCAACCTGCAGGGGGGGGCGGAGGTTTCCTGTCAGGGGCTGAAGTGCGTGCACGGACGCTGCCGGGACGACGAGGCCGGGGGACGACGCTGTGTCTGTGAGGACGGCTTCACCGGAGACGGCTGCGACACAGGTGAAGCTGATGCCATTGCTATCCTCTTCACAGCCACTAGAGGGCATAATTTCACACTGTGATGTAAATAATCCCTTTCTTAACGCAGAGTCGGCGTGCCGAGGCGATGCGGTCAGGGATTACCACCGGCTGCAGCGCGGCACCGTTCTCTGCCAGACGTCCAAGCCTTTCTCCTGGGTGGAGTGCCGGGGCAGCTGCCAGGTGAGGGGCGAGCCGGGGGCCTCCTCCTCCTCCTGCTGTGCTCCTCTGAGGGTCCGACGCCGGCGCCTCACCTTTCAATGTGACGACGGCAGCTCATTGACGCAGGATGTAGAGAAGCCGGTGGAGTGTGGATGCAAGCAGTGTGTGTAGTACTGTCTCTCTCACACACACACACACACACACACACACACACACACACACACACACACACACACACACACACACATGCAACAGAACCTCCAAAGTGGTGGACCTGCAAGTCCAAACTCATTATCATGTACATAGAAAATGGTGTACATAGAAATAATCTGTTCCAGGGTCAAACCGCGTTCACCGTCAAATCTTTATCTGATGTCCAGCCAACGTTTTCAGTCACATATGAGCATTCTGAACAAGTCAGACAAGTGTAAAAAGAAATGACATGTTATATAATACAACTAGACACGCGATGGAGGTACGCGACGTACACACTAATATTCAGCCATCGATGCTATCGCTACATGGTTAGTTCATTTGGAGTCAATATTTAATGACTAGTATTGCTCATGTTGTACTGAGCAGCCAGAGCGAGTTTTATTCCCTGGTCTGTGGTTATCGTCACATATCCCTTCTTTATCAACACCGGTACCTCCTCACAGAAAAGCCAAAGAAAAAGGCAAAAGACATTTACATGCTGACTGAGCTGATGTTTCAACTCCAAATTTTGTTTGACTTTGAGGCTGATTTTTTTTTTTTTTTTTTTTGGTTGAACTCTAAATTGTGTCACTTTTTGCACGTTCCACTCTGGAGGTTATGAAAGCCCCTTCCTGACATTCATTCATAATTATCAGATAAAACATCCAAATGTTGAGAAAAAAGTCAAAATTATGTGATAAAAATTTGGTCAAATGAGATAAACATTAGAAATTTAAGGCAAAAAAATATTAAAGTCATAATTTGGGTGTAACAAATTGAAATTATGACACAAAAGTCATAATTCACAAGTTATAATAATAATAAAAATAAACTCCAAATTTGAGTCATGAAATAACAAAAAAATTTAGACAAAATGTGAAATTGTGAGGAAAAAAAATGCCATAATTATGACATAAAAACTCTAAATTTGAGACAAAATTCCAAATTATGAGATAGGCAAGTCAGATTTATGAAATGAAAAGTTCAAATTTGAGACACAAAAGTCATAATTGTGAGATTAAAAACTCCAAATTTGAGTCATGAGATAACTCAAAATTGTAGACAAAATGTGAAATTGTGAGGAAAAAAACGTCATAATTATGAGATAAAAACTCAAAATTTGAGTCCAAATTACGAGATAGGCAAGTCAGAATTATGAGATGAGAAGTCCAAATTTGAGACACAAAAGTCATAATTATGAGATTAAAAACTCCAAATTTGAGTCATGAGATTCCTCATAAAATAAATAAATAATAAATTGTAGACAAAATGTGAAATTATGAGGAAAACATCATAATTAGGAGATAAAAACTCTAAATTTGAGACCAAATTCCAAAGTATGATAGGCAAGTCAGAATTATGAGATGAAAAATTCTAATTTGAGACACAAAAGTCATAATTATGAGATTAAAAACTCCAAATTTGAGTCATGAGATACCTCATAAAATAAATAATAAATTAATAAATAATAAATTGTCGACAAAATGTGAAATTATGAGGGAAAAAAAGTCATAATTATGAGATAAAAACTCCAAATTACGAGATAGACGAGTCAGAATTATGAGAGGAAAACTCCAAATTTGAGACAAAAAGTCATAATTATGAGGTAGATTTTCACTTTGTATCTCATAATTCCAACATCTGGTTGGGATATGTATTTTCTTTTCGTGGCAAAAATGGGCTTCCATAGGATGTTCCACTCCCCCCCCCCCCCCCCAAAAAAAAGAAGAAAAATGACACCAAACATGCATTGGTGCCCTCTAGTGGTGTAATTGTGTAGCTGAGCGTTCTTGTGCGCCCCCTGCTGGATGACATGGCCAAATAGAAAGCCACCCTAAAGGTCAAAGGTTGTTGTTGACAAAGAGATGATGATTATGATGATGATGATGATGATGTGTACCATTCCAACGCCTCCTCAGTGACACGAGAGGAGTCAGTGAAGGCACCACGTGTAGCTTTAAAGACATGATGTTATTTATATGGATGTAATATAACTCTATTGAAATGTTTCCAGTTTGTAGCCTAACGGAGCTAACATAGCTTTTTACCAGCCAGTGTCAAAAATAAATATGATATGATTAGTATTTTTCTATGCTGACTGTAGTGCTTCTTCATTTATTTTAACAAATAAAAGCAGCTTCTTCTTCTTTCTGCCGTGACCTTTGACCCCATTGTGTCCCGGTGGGGAAGAGGAAGTGGGCGGAGTCTGAGGCCAGAGTTGGTTCTGGTGCCGTTGAGGGGGGAGAGGGGGTGCTTTAATGAAACGGTGATTCACGCGTCCCCCTCTGACCATAAAGATAATATACACCCCCTAATGGCTGTGACACCCCCCCCCACACCCACCCACCACCACCACACACACACATGAACAAAGATGGAAGTGACAGCACCCCCCCCCCCCCCCCACAAACACACCTCCACCTCTACATCCCAAACATGCCCCCTCCCCCCTCCCACATCCTGACTTTAAAAGAGGAAAAAATCCCCCCCCCCAACCCCCCTCCATTCCAATAAAGCCTGGGCATCTTCTGAGGATGTGCTGCACACAAAGGAGACCAAAGAGAGAAACACATGACGCCCAAAATTCAATCATTATCAATTTTTTTATATATATATACGTAAATATTAAATACATATTATATAATATATAATATTATAATATAATATATATATTAAATATAAAATATTTCACAATAGAAATAGCAAGTGTGGCCCCCACCTCTTTTATTATTATTATTATTATTTTTAATAACCTCTTCAAATCATTCATATTGTATTTGGATAATCAGGAATCCTTCATTTGTTCGGAATAACTTAGTGAATATCAATCTGTACTTGTTTGTTATATCATAGAAATATAGAATATATATTAGAATTAGCTAAAACGTAGCATTATTCTGTTAGTAAAACTGTAGATGAAAACAATATTATATTTGACTGTATTTTAAAATGTATTTTATTGTATTTTTGGATATTCAAGAATCATTTATGAATCAAAACTGTATACGAACAAAATAAAGTTATGAGATGAATTAGCTTGACAAACCGTCAAAGGGGTGGACCCCGCCTCTCGCCCAAAGACAGCTGGGATAGGCTCCAGCACCCCCCGCGACCCTCATGAGGAAAAGTGGTAGAAAATGAATGAATGAATAATATAGGGCTGCACGGCGGCCGAGTGGTTAGCGCACAGACCTCACAGCTAGGAGACCAGGGTCTTTTGTTTTTGTGTTTTTTACCCACGCCAACACGAGTGGTCTTCCTCTCTTGTTGCCATGGAGCAGGTGTGCTTTTATTGCAAGGATGATGCTAGCGGGTCTCCAGGCGGCCATCAGCGCTCCAGTAAAAGACATCAATGTGCGGCAAGTATGCAAAAAGAAGTCAGAGGGAGGAAGAAGTGATAAGGCAGGGGGCTGTAAAATGAAGGTTGGGGGTGGGGGGGGAAGGGATGTCTTTATTTTATGAGCGCCCGAGGCAAAAGGGAATCATTTCGAGTGTCTTTGGGAAGGAAAATGGCTGCAGGAGGAATTTCAACGCATCTTTGCAAGTTTTCAATTAAATGCGACCTTGTTGAGACGCCAATCTCCTTTTCACGTTCGAATCCGCTCGCATTCAACGTGTCGGCCATTGCTGGCGCTTATTGAGGCCTCACGGTCACACGGCAGACGACGGCTCGAGCAGCAAAGACTGAAAGCAAACACTTGTGTTTTTTTTCTTTCACAAGCCGCCATGTTTGTTGCTGCTGAAGGTGTGGAAAAGAAATTGCTTTTCTATTTTTGGAAATAATTAGCGCTGAATAAAAAGCAGGAAATCGGAGCTCAGCGGCAGGCGAGACGTTAAAAGTTTGATACTTTTTTTTAACGTGTTTTCATTTTGCCAAGCGGAAGACAAAATGTCTTCCGTTTCCGAGCACACCAGCCTTGAAAAGATGAATAAAAACAATCCCTACATCTGAGCGAGTAAGGGGCGGGGCGTATGACATCACAAACCACGCCCACTTGCTCATAAAAGTCAAGTGCGAAAAGTGACAAGGAGTAAAAAAAAAATGACTTGCCAGCGTGTTGACGTCTTAATTGAACACTAATGGGGGGTCGTGCTGGGCCTGCCCGTGGTAGGGGGTGTCGCGGGGGGGAGGGGCTCCGATGGGGCACTCTGACATTCTCACAGCGGGGGGGTTAAAGGTCACATGCCGTTATGAGGAGAGTTTGTGTGCTCGTGCACGCCTCACGTGGGCGCCTTGTAAACGATGACTGATGTCAGGTTCCACCTCGGTACTGCGCCCACTATATAATATTATTAGTTTTACATTTTTACCGTATTAAAGTCATCAAAAAATATATATATGTATAGATATGTTAATATATATATTTTTCTCTCTCTCTCTATATATATATATATATATTTTTTAAATAAAATATTTTTTAAAAATAAATATATATATAGATATATTTTTTTGATGACTTTAATACGGTAAAAATGTAAAACTAATAATATTATATAGTGGGGAAAGAAGAAAAAAGAAGAAAAAATATATATATATATTTAAAAAAAAAATATATATATATATATATTTTATGACTTAAATAGTTTTTTATAAAAAAAATATATATATATTTCTTCTTTTTTCTTCTTTCCCCACTATATAATATTATTAGTTTTACATTTTTACCGTATTAAAGTCATCAAAAAAAATATATGTATATATATGTTAATATATGTATATATTTTTTCTCTCTCTATATATATATATATTTTTTTTAAAATAAAATATATATATATTTTTTTGATGACTTTAATACGGTAAAAATGTAAAACTAATAATATTATATAGTGGGGAAAGAAGAAAAAAGAAGAAAAACATATAAAATATATACATATATTACATGACTTACATATTATATGACTTGAATTTTTTTAATAAAAAAAAATTATATATATATTTCTTCCTTTTTCTTCTTTCCCCACTATATAATATTATTAGTTTTACATTTTTACTGTATTAAAGTCATCAAAATAAATATATATATATATTTTTCTTTTTTTGTCATGACAAAACGCGACTATAGTCACATTTATACTATTTTTATTTACAACATATTGCGCAACTGCAGGGTCTTGAGACTCATGCTATCTCGCAAACTCGAGAGCGAGTAAACTTAAATAGCCAAAAACTTACCACTTCCACACGGATAGGGAGGATAACTATTAACAGTTATTTAACCTTTAACATCAACATGATAATAATAATTTTTTAATAATAATTTTTTTCTGGGTACATGATACCATACAGCATACATATCAAACTTGCGCACTGACATTAAACTTTCATATCAAGGCGGGGGCCTCAAACAAGTGTCCCGCAGGCCGCGTGTTTGAGACCTGCTGAGGAGATACGGACAAAAACGGATAGAAAAAACCGGAGCGTATTCAGATATTCCACATCTGTGCATGCAGTGGTTGGTGTGCAGCCATATATGTGCAAATGAGCAAGCCACACGTGTATTTTTATACAAATGGCGTATGAATACATACAGTATATATATAGCGTATGCGTATGGACTGTGTAAGGAGGAGGCAGGCCTTTTGGAGCCCGAGGCAATGTGAGAAATAAATATTTGATGTGAGGATGACCTACTTCCTGTGCCCTGAAAAGTTATTTGTCTTTTCCCGCCCGCATCGACCGCCAGGCCGGTCTCTCCGCGAGGCGTTCATGTGCAGTCAGACATTACAATTACGCTGGAAGACCTTTTGGAAAAGCACACAGGGCGGCTTGAATGCCAGCGTTGCCACACAAAATGGACACGACGGACAAAACGTCTCCGAATGACACAAACATCATCATCATTCCAAATGATTGAATGGGGTTATTCTAACGAGAACACGCAGGAAGCAATTAAAAACTAATTTATGTTAACGTGACACAAAAAAATCCAGCAAACATGAGACGCTTAAAAAACATCAATTAATTGCATTATTCCTGAATTCATTATTAATTCATGTGATTGTTTATTGATTTTAAATGTTTTTATCTTCAGCACTCATTAGTAAAAAAAAACTGACATATTTTTTGAACGGTAATTATTAAATACAAGAATGGAATGAAATGTAATAAAACAAGACCAAGCCTTTCCTTTTATCCCTCGCAGACTGGAAGGGGCGTTGCAAGGGAGGGAGAGAAAGGCTTATTGGGAGAAGGACGTCTCAATAAGGAAACCACTAGGCTGCTTCATACCTTTATCCAACGTCGGTCGGCATTTCTCCAATTTTATCGTATCTTCATTTGACTTTCCTTTTCTTTGACGCACTGCCATCGGAAGTGTCAGAAACGTGTCGCAGCACAAAATGTCACAAACCACAAAAACGGCGTAACCACAAAGGAATATCGCCAGACGAAATATTGCAACCACAAAATATTGTAACCATGAAACGTTGTAACCACCAAATGCTGTAACACAAAATGTCGTAATCACAAAATGTTGCAACACGAAACGTCAAAACACAAAACGTTGCAACCATGACGCGTCGTAACGACAAAGCGCTGTAACCATGCAAGCGTTGTACCCACAAAACGTCCCGACGTGAAATGCGGCAACACAAAATGTCCCACCTACGAAATGTCATAACCAGGAAACCCGACAACACAAAATGCCGTAACCACAAAGAAATGTTACGCCACAAAACCAATGTCGTAGCATTGTAGCCATGAAGCGTTGCAACCACAAAACATCGTGACCACCAAATATAACACAAAATGTAACATGAATCGTTACAAACATGATGCGTTGTAACCACAGTCACACCCACAAAGAAATTTCGCAGCCTGAAATGTTGCAACACCAAACACCGTAATGACAAAAACGGCATAAAATGTCGTAGCACAATATGTCGTAACAATGAATTGTAACCACGAAACATCGCAACACAAAATGTCACAAATCATGAAACGCTGTAACCACGAAATGCTGCAAACCAAAATGCCGTAACCGCAAAGAAACATCGCAACATAAAATGCCGCAACCACAAAATGTCGTAACCACAAAATACTGTTACACGAAATGTCGCAACACAAAATGTCACAAACCACGAAATGCTGTAACCACGAAGCCTCGCAACAACGAAATGCTGCAAAACGAAAAAAAAACGCCGTAACCACAAAGAAACATCGCAACATAAAATGTCGTAACCACAAAATGTCGTAACCATGACGCATTGTGGCCACAAAATGTTGTAACCACAAACCACTGTTACACGAAATGTCGCAACACAAAATGTCACAAACCACGAAGCGTCGCAACAACGAAATGCTTAAAAAAAAAAAGCTGTAACCACAAAGAAACATCGCAACATAAAATGTCGTAACCACAAAATGTCACAAACCACGAAACGCTGTAACTACGAAGCGTCGCGACCACGAAATGCTGCAAAACAAAAAACGCCGTAACCACAAAGAAAAATCGCAACATAAAATGTCGTAACCACAAAATGTCATAACCATGACGCATTGTGGCCACAAAATGTTGTAACCACAAACCACTGTTACACGAAATGTCGCAACACAAAATGTCACAAACCACGAAGCGTCGCAACAACGAAATGCTGCAAAACGAAAAAACGGCGTAATCACAAAGAAACATCTTAACATAAAATGTCGTAACCACAAAATGTCGCAAACCACGAAACGCTGTAACTACGAAGCGTCACGACCACGAAATGCTGCAAAACAAAAAAAGGCGTAACCACAAAGAAACATCGCAACACAAAACGTTGTAACCACAAAATGTCATAACCACAAAACGTCGTAACATGATGCATTGCGGCCACAAAATGTTGTAACCACAAAACACGAAATGTTGCAACACAAAATGTCACAAACCACGAAACGCTGTAACCACGAAGCGCCACAACCACGAAATACTGCAAAACAAAAAAAACGATGTAACCACAAAGAAACATCGCAACATAAATGTCTTAACCACAAAATGTCGCAACCACAAAACGTTGTAACCATGACGCATCGCAGCCACAAAATGTCGTAACCACAAAACGTTTGCGCCCCCAAAACGAGAATCCCTCACGTCAGAAACGTCATACTCGTCATGACAACAACAAAAATTGGACGAGACTCGTTATGCGTTATTTTCACAACAAAATTTATTAGAAGAATAGTGGTTTTGAAAGAAGGTTCTAGCATCCAGTGAATACTACCTTACACGACATTACAGCTGAAATGTGTGGCAAAGTTTTCTTTGACTTCTTCTCACCAAATGGAGTATAACATAAGCAATAAAGTATTTTTTTACACATGCACAAAGACAGATCTAATCAGCGTTTCAATGCAAAAAAAATGAAATACAAAAGATTTCGGGAATCAACTTTTCTCTTCTTTTTTTTTTTATCTCCAAAAAAACAAAAACAAATCACAGACATTATGAGACAATTTGCTGTCATCAAATTTGATTCATCATCCAAACTGGGAGAAAAAAAAAACAAATAGTGCAGTCAATCAATCAATCAATCAATCAACTAAAAGCGCTGACATGGTGATGTTAAGTGCTCATGAGAAGCCTACACGTCACAAGGTACAAAACAAAAACATTATTGTACATAAATAAAACTACAACGTGAGAAAAATAGTTTTTAAATTATACATTTTTTGTCAAACTGTAAACAGTATTGAAAGAAAGAGGTCCGTTTGGGTTTTTAGAGAACCTGTGTGTGTGTTTGTGTGTGTGTGGGAGGTACAGTCCTAACTTCGGAAGGGGGGCTTGGGTGTCCTGAGCATGGGCACAGCGCCCCCTAGGGCCCGCTGGGCGGAAGGAATGAGGTATATCGTCAAACCCGAAAAAAAAAACAACAAGACGAGAAAAAAAGCCCAGCGGGTACCGTTCAGGGGGGTGGGGGTGGGGGGTGTGGGGGTTTGAGGGGGGCGACTAGACACCCCCCCGTTAAGAACCGAGCTGAGATAAAACAAAACAGAAAGCCAAGCTGACATTTGACTCGATAGCGCCCTCGTGGCGTCAGGGCAGCCGACAAAACTACAGCAGGAATGTCGGAAGTAGCGTTGGTGTGAGTATTTTATTTGCACGTGTAGAAAAAAAAAAAAGACGCGTCACCATCGGGACTCCAGCCGAGTCCGCATCCGACGGCAAAACGTCCTTTCCGGCTGCGCGTTCCGTTTTTCCCGCGAGGTCCGACTCGGTTTTCCCTGAAGAAGTGAAAAAGGCATGACCGTCACATTCCTCGTCTCCATGCGACGACGAGTGAGCACTCGAACCCGTGTGCTCGTTTGTGCCTGTTTTGTCTTAAAGGTACGCCTCGGGTCTTTTTTTTTGCGCGTTCGTCGAAGTCACAACAACAAAATATCACCACCGCTAGTGCGGATCAGCTCGGCTAGCGGCTAGCTGAGGCTATGGCTAGTCGACGTTCGGAAACACGATGCTTGTATTCTTTCGAACTGAGGCTTCGCTCGGAACCCGGACGACATTCATGTGAGTCTAAGACGAGCCTAAGAAACGTTTAAATCCGTAGCTAAGAAAAAAAAGACAAAAAACGAAAAAACAAGCGATCCTTGGGAGTTTTTGGACTACATGAACGAGCCCGGTCGAGGGTCCCTGAGGGCTGGGTTGGTTTTATGAAAGGTGATTTTTTTTTTTTGGCCACGCCCAGTGTTGGTTGGTTGGTTGGTTGGCTATTAAGTGTTGACCATTGAAAGCAAGGGGGGGGGGGCAAAAAACCGAATAGCGGTCTTAGCACAGCCACACGCATACACACACGCTACTTTACACCAGAAAGGAACTGATTGCGAAACAGCCAGGACCAGAACCGTTAGGACCACCTCCAGAGGGACCCAGCAGTCCCGTCCCATAAAAGGACTAACGGGGGGGGGGGGGGGGGGGGGGGCGTATGTACACCAGCATGCAAAAATGACGAGGAGGGGGGGGGGTTGTTTTGACCCCGCCCCCCCTCCCCAAAACGCTTTTAGTTCCTTCCTTTTACGCTTCCTTCAATGTACAATTTTGGGCCTGCGAAAAAAACAGGCCAGCTTCACGAGGAAAGCACGTCTATATACAAACCCCGCCCCTAACCCCAGAAATAAGCTCCGCCCACCCCCCCTTGTTGCCACGCAATCGGGCTCGGATTAAAAATGACATTTAAAGTAACAAATTTTTCGCATTTAAAAAAAAAACAAAAACTAAAAAAAGGAGTCAAGTCACCTGATGCTACATGGGGACGGGGGGGGGGGGTTTACAAAGAAAGCACAGGGATGGAGTGAATTCGTGGGGGGGGGGGGCTTTAGCCTTGAACATACTGCAATGAATGAACGTGTCTGCATCGTTTCCCTGAATCATCATCGGAAAAGGCTCACCCTCTTCCGCTTCAAGATAAAACTTTATTAGACATTTCTATTTACATCAAGTGTGTGTGTGTGTGTGTTTGTTTGGGGGAGGGGGGGGGGGCTATGCATGTGCGCTTATAGAGCTTTTAAATAGGAATGCTTTACATTCACTTCTGAACAAGGAGACAGATAAAAGGATTAACGTATGGGTTCAAATCCAAAATGGCGGCCACAGGATAGTGTGTGGGGGGGTTGATTCAAGTAAAAAAAAAAATAAAAAAAATAAAGGAATCGCTTCCGATTGGGGGTAAAATCAAACAAACAAACGCGTGAGGTGAACTTTAATGGACGATGGACAGCAACGGCGTGTCCACCATGGGGGGGGGGGGGGGGGGGCAATGATAAGGGAAGACGACTGACGCCATGACGGGACGACGTGAAGGTCATCAGGGGCAAATGTATTTTTTTCCTGAGGTATTCTTTGTTGTTGTTGTTTTTCTTTTTGCACACAAAAACACTCAAAAGATGGAAAACTGGGAAAAAAAAAACAAAAACTTCCCAAATGTTGATTCAAGCAAAGCTCTTTTTTTTTTTTTGGTCTTCTGGAGCAGCTTTGCTAACGTGAAGATTTGGGAAGACAACCCCCCCCCCCCCCATCCAACAAAGCCTTGTGAGTAAGTTGGATCTGTGTAAATCCACCCCCCTCCCCGCCCCCCCCCATGTTTGAGAGTTATCATATTTACAATCCTCGCTGTTTTATAAAGCACTGAAAAGTATTTGGCTGAAAAAGAAAATCAAGCGATGAGTCAACAGAAGCCAAAGGGGCTTTCTCAAAGATCCTTTTCAGAAGAGATGCTGCGTCTCGTCCACGTTTCTTTTGGCAGTGGAAGTCCGTCCTGAGTCGGCGTGGCTTGACGTTTTGGGAAACGTCGTCAAAGAACGTCAAAAAGACAACAAGCAACGAGGCCGGCGAAGGAATATTTAACATGAATTGGCTTCCGATCCGTCAGAAAAATATAAGACAACAAAACAGCAGCCCCCCCTCCCCTCGAGGGAGTAACCACAAAATGGCTGCTGAGGGCAGAGGTGAAGGAAGCAGTTTGCACTTAATAAAGTCAAAACGGCGTGGACCTCTTCCGAGTAGGCCCTCCTAAAGCGCTCTGAAAGACAATCAACGTGCCGTCCTCTTGAGGACTGAGGTAGCAGACACACCCGAGGCCGTTCGGAGGCAGAGGACACCAGGATGAGGCGACGTCTGCGGGGAGGCGCCGCTTTGAAAAGGGACATGACGCGCATCCCGCAACGGAACCACGTTACAGGGTTGCCGCGGGGACGCGCTCGGAAATACGCTCGGAGTCTGTGGAGCATCAGGTGGGCTGTTTGTGTCGCTGCCTGAGTGGACTTTCTGCGCTTTTAATTGCAGTGGCGTTAGCATTAGCGGCCTTTATCACCACCACGCGGTCTTCCCATTTCCTGCCAGGCTGAGGAAATGTCTTCCAATGTGGACGTTTGGAACCCTAAACTCATCCTCAACTCTTTCCCTAAAGTTTAGCCTGAATGGGTGGACATAAAAAACACTTTACAATAAGGTACACAAAATGATGCTAGCTAATGGGGAACAAACTCATGACTTCCTCGGTAACTACTCTAAATGTATGTGCTTTAGTCATTAGTTCCTCAATAGTTCATCTGTAACTACTTTAAATGTTTGTGACTTTGTCATTCGCTCCTCAATAGTTCCTCTGTAACCACTCTAAATTTATGTGAATCGGTCATTAGTTCCTCTGTAACTACTCTAAATGTATATGTGCCTTAGTCATTGGATACTCACTAGTTTTCATTGATTCCTCTGTAACTACTCTAAATGCATATGACTCCACCATTAGTTCCTCAGTAACCACTCTAAATGTACGTGCCTTAGTCATTGGTTGCTCACTAGTTTACATTAGTTTCCCTGTAACTACTCTAAATTTATGTGACTTGGACATTAGTTCCTCAGTAACTACTCTAAATGCATGTGCCTTAGTCATTGGTTGCTCACTAGTTTTCATTCCTCTGTAACTACTATAAATGCATGTGACTTGGTCATTAGTTCCTCAGTAACTACTCTAAATATACGTATGTGCCGTAGTCATAGGTTCCTCACTAGTTTTTGTTAATTCCTCTGTAACTACTCTAAATTTATGTGACTTGATCATTAGTTCCTCAGTAACTACTCTAAATGTATGTGCCTTAGTCATTGGTTGCTCACTAGTTTTCATTAGTTCCTCTGTAACTACTCTAAATTTATGTGACTCAGCCATTAGTTCCTCAGGAACTACTCTAAATTTATGTGACTCTGTCATTAGTTTTTCAGTAACTACTCTAAATGTATGTGCCTTAGTCATTGGTTGCTCACTAGTTTTCATTAGTTCCTTTGTAACTACTCTAAATTTATGTCACTTGGTCATTAGTTCCCCAATAGTTCCTATGTAACTACTCTAAATGTATGTGACTGGGACATTAGTTCCTCAGTAGCTACTCTAAATCTTTGTGTACCTTTTTGTAATGTGGAATCTAGCCACCTCTTAGCTCTGTGTTACAGCTGACCATTCAGATTTGTGTCATTTTTGTCCATAATTGTATTTTTACAATATCCCATGTGGCAATCCGAAAATGGCCCCAGGGCCGCACTTTTGCCACCCATGCCCTAAACTTGAACCCCTCGCTACATCATCAGCGAATGCATCTTTCAACTTAACACTAAGCCCCAATCCCTGAGCCACGAAGTCTAAAAGCAAGGCGGCGATGACGCTTGACAAGCATCTTTCCTGCGGAGCGTTTGGCCTTTTAAGTTCCCCATTCAGCTTCCCACAACTACTCTGTTCCCTGCAATCCTTGCAAACGCTTTGACATTTCAAAAAAAGGCAGTGCGCATTTTAGCAGCTCTATTAGCTCCTCTATTAGCTCCCCCATTAGCTCCCCCGCTGATTGCTGGCTTTTAAAAGCCAGAGATCTAAGATGGGGAAATGCGACGCACTTCGGACCGCTAGCTTGGTCCAACTGTAACGAATGCAGGAGTACGTTGGCACTGCATCTGCAGCCCCTGGTTTGAATCCAGGGCTGGCTGGACCAGGCAGGTTACACCACTACTGATTCCTATGAGTCCAATTGTCATCGGGAACGATGCGAACAATGGCCGACCAGCGAGTGACTCCAAGGCCAAGGCGAGGAACGTTGCAAACAAAAGATTTCCACAGAGGCAGCGCTGACAGGTGGACCAAAAACACCCACCTGCTGCTAAAAAAGACGCGGCGAGCTTGCGGCGCCTCATAATTAATCGTATAAACCCGCCCACTCAAAGTATGGCTACCTGACGACCAGTGTGTGTGTGTGTGTGTGTGTGTGTGTGTGTGTGTGTGTAGTGTGTGTGTGTGCTCGAGAGAATACAATGTACTCACATCTAACCTGACTTGAGAAGGATCTAGTAAGAAAAACAAAAGTAAAAGACGCCACAACACAAAATAGCGTTACTTATATCCTGACTCTTCACGCCGTGTGCGTGTGCACACATATGTGTGTGTGTGTGTGTGTGTGTCGCTAACATACAATCAACTGCTTTAAAGTGGTCAGACCTGAGGTATCCACGACAACCAGAAGCGAGCACGGCATGAGGGCGAGAGAAAGAAAAGCAACCACAAAGATGGCGGGTCACGTAGCGTCTATGAGGTTACCGCAGTTTTCGTTTTTGTCCCGGCAGTCTTTCACTCGAGAAAAGTCGAGCAGGCGTTAAAAAAAAGAAAAAAAAGAAGCGACAATGAGAAGAAATGCTGATTTAGCGAAGCACGTATAAACATAAATATAAGATCTATAGCAATAGAGCTATTTCCGTCATATAAACGTACACTTCCTGTGGGGTGGCTGCTTCCTGTCTTAATATAAAATACATAAAAACAAAAACCACAGCGGAGAAAGGAAGGTTAAGTCATCCACCTGTCCCTCGATCTCTCCGAGCGTCTCGTCTCAGGTCTCGGATTCCTCGCATGAGAAAGTCCATCAAACAAAAAGTGTCCAGTTTCACCAAGGAGTCGGATTTCCTACGATTTTTTTTTGTTTCTGTGCGCCACCACGCTAACAAATGACCTCAGGGGTGAAACCGGACGACTGAAAAACCAAAAAAGTTTGGATGTTCTAGAGCAGGGATCTCCAACAAGTAGCTCATCAAAACTTAGTGTTTGGATAAAGACAGTATATTAATTATTTAAGCACAAATGGCCGCAAACTGGCATAAAGACAACAACGCCATTGTTTGAGTAGCGATATATAATAATAGAAAAGCATAATTTATCTGTGGTCAGTCACATGCGGTCAAACTTTATATTCAAACTTCACTTTTTCAACAAAAATTTTGTCTCGGTTTTCGTACACCGTCTCAACTTTCATCCAATATGACAAACTAGAAGTAACAAACTAGTTCTAGTCTGTTTGCTTTGTTCTGTATCATACGGAACCTCGGTTACACAACAGAACCTTGGTTAGCGTCATTAATTCGTTTCAGAAGGTCCAACTCAAACCAAAACGGATGCTAACTGAATCAATTTCCCGCATAAGAAACCGTGTTTTGTGTTTGATGATACCATAGATAGGCTAATGGTTCTGGCGGACGTTTTTGGAACTGAGCAAACTAGCTTCTTTGTTAGAAGTTAAGAATATTTTAGGATTAAAAAAATACATTAAGAACACAGTTGGACTGTTATGTGTGTTAATAGTACGAAAAGACACCGTATTGTCCGCGAATCGGAAAATGAACTGCTACAATTTTGGCGTAAATTTACGATGTTAAGTGAAAAACCGAAGCAGACACTAACCGAGGTTCCATTGATCATTTTGCATTGTTATATTCATTTAAAGTCTCGATAAAACGTCTTATTTGTTCATATTTTTGATCACTAATTGATCACTGTTTTGTGGTTAACTATGGCCTGTTAGTCAAAATATGTAATATTCTGGTAATCAGTAATATTTAAAAAGGTCTCCCATTCCATCTGGAGTTTTTTACTTCTTTGTCCTTATTCTCTGCTCTTTCTTAAATTAAACTAAAGTAAACTGGAGAAGCTAAATAGTTTGCTTGCTAGCTTCTTAGACTAGCGGCGTCTGTCTGTGCAATATGTTGTAAACAAAGAATAAAGATGACAAATAGGCGAGTTACTTTATGTCTACAAGGCTGTAATAACGTTAAAAATCGTATTTAAAAAGTAAGAAAACAGGCTTTCTGTGAAAATATTCTGTTCAGTAACATTGACTCGTACTTTCGCATTTTGCGATCGGGATAAACGAGGGACAAGTGTAATCGGATTTACATGATTTCCTACGGAAAAAAAACTGCCCGATTTTCTGTCTGTTTAGCTTTTGGAACAAATGAATGCCAAAAACTGTGATTCCACAGAAAATATTTTTTCATTTTTGTAAAAGTATCTCTAATCATGGCCAGGGTTGGAGATCCCTGTTCTAGACAAAAAAATGATACATTTGGAGGCGTCCCGCAAAGACTGGTATCGGGACTTCTCCTGTTTCGACACATCGTACACCTCAGTAAGGTTTTTTGTTGTTGCAACATTCAGGAAAAACGAGGGACAAGTGTAATCGGATTTACATGATTTCCTACGGAAAAAAAATTGCCCGATTTTCCGTCTGTTTAGCTTTTGGAACAAATGAGTGTCCAAAAACTGCGGTTCCACAGAAAATAAATCGCAAAGAGCTCAACCCAGAGTTGGAGATCCCTGTTTTAGACGAAGAAATGTTACGTTTGGAGGCGTCCCGCAAAGACTGGTATCGGGACTTCTCCTGTTTTGACACATCGTACACCTCAGTAAGGTTTTTAGTTGTTGCAACGGTCGGGATAAACGAGGGACAAGTGTAATCGGATTTACATGATTTCCTACGAAAAAAAAACTGCCCGATTTTCTGTCCGTTTAGCTTTTGGAACAAATGAATGCCAAAAACTGCGATTCCACAGAAAATATTTTTTTCATTTTTGTAAAAGTATCTCTAATCATGGCCAGGGTTGGAGATCCCTGTTCTAGACGAAAAAATGATACATTTGGAGGCGTCCCGCAAAGACTGGTATCGGGACTTCTCCTGTTTCGACACATCGTACACCTCAGTTAGGTTTTTTTGTTGTTGCAACGGTCAGGATAAACGAGGGACAAGTGTAATCGGATTTACATGATTTCCTACGGAAAAAAAAAACTGCCTGATTTTCCGTCCGTTTAGCTTTTGGAACAAATGAATGTCCAAAAACTTCGGTTCCACTAACGGTTCCACACAAAGAGCTCAACCCAGGGTTGGAGATCCCTGTTCTAGACGAAGAAATGATACATTTTGAGGCGTCCCGCAAAGACTGGTATCGGGACTTCTCCTGTTTGGACACATCGTACACCTCAGTTAAGTTTTTTGTTGTTGCAACGGTCAGGATAAACGAGGGACAAGTGTAATCGGAAAACTGCCCGATTTTCCGTCTGTTTAGCTTTTGGAACAAATGAATGCCAAAAACTGCGGTTCCACAGAAAATAAAACACAAAGAGCTCAACCCAGGGTTGGAGATCCCTGTTCTAGACGAAGAAATTATACATTTGGAGGCGTCCCGCAAAGACTGGTATCGGGACTTCTCCTGTTTCGACACATCGTACACCTCAGTAAGGTTTTTTTTGTTGTTGCAACCACCCCTTCCCCCACACAAAAATTGTCAAAAGAGGTAGGGTGGCAAATATTAGTCAGTCAGACACTTGACGCCCGCCTCCGTAGCAAGAAGAAGGCGAAGAAAAGAAAAAGAAAGCGCTAGCCGCGGACAAGAAGTTCCCGTCCCCTCTCTAGGCTCCCCCAAGTACAAGATGCAGCAAAGTACGAGGCACGGAATGAAGTCCTTATTGTGAGAATGAGGTATAAGATGCGATCCATATATCTTTCATATAATTTCTTTCTATAAATATGTCCATAAGTTACATCTAGTTTCAGGTAGTTATGTCTTCCGACTGACAAATATTGCTGCCCCTCCCGGCGGCTCCATCCTGAGACATTTACAGTACTGGAGGCTACTGTCGCACGCCCACGCCGCCGCCACCACCGTGGTGGTGGTGGGGGGTGGGGCGGGGCGTGAAGTAAAAACCTGGAGCAGAACGTTCCGGATGAACTGACATCGTTTCTGCAGATGGCTGACTACATTCAACATGAGTGTGTTGCATTGTGTACATATACATTAGTGTTGGTAGTGTGTCGTGTCATGTTTGGGTAGAGAGGGGGGGCGGGGGCGGCGGGGGGTTAACCACATGAGCATAAACAATCAATAGAAAGTCAAATACAGTAAATGGCATGCACCTTTTTGGCTGAAAGTGGGACGCTCGTGAGAACGCGGAATGTTTCCGGAGAGAGAACATCTTCACAGATGGTTCCGAGGGGGCGGGGTCTAAGTGCTGCTAGTTTTTCCATGCAAAGTTGCGCATAAGTGCCAATCACTTTGTGTGTGTGTGTGTGTGTGTTTTTTTTTACATGCAAATCTTGTTTAACAGGAATCCATGCGCTACATGCGGGGGGGAGATTTAAAAATGGCCGCTTATTTGTTTTCGGTAAGCAAAGTGACGCAATCCCGTTAGCGGTTTAAACAAGTGCTTCCATTTCCGCATTTCGACTTGACGCTCGGAACGTTTTAGACACTTCAAATGCTCAGCATTATTCAAGTGTTGGATGCATTTCATGCATGAAGACCCCCCCCCCTTTTGTTGTGTGGTGGTCTTTTCCAATACGCCGTGCATGCCTCCTAATCAGGCCCACAGACGTGACAAAACTTGAAGATTGTATAAAACAGTTATCGACGGGGGTGCTAATGCTAATACTAATTCAATTGTCCCTGTTGTAATCCTCGAAACGATAAATATTCAATTACCCAATTCCCAAAATCAGCCAAAAACAAAGCGGTGCATGCCATTTGGAAGAAAAAGCAAATCAAATACATGTGCAGTACATTTAAAGAAGAGAATCATCCAGGCCAGAAATAGCAACAATGAGCAAAAACACACAAAACCGCGAACAAACAAAAAAAGCTTCACTAACAGAAGATAGCCAAAAACTGCATTTTTGTATTTTTCCACCTTTTGTCCTTTTTCTGTATGTTTCTAACTCTGGAACGTCAGTGTGTTTTAGCTGGCAAAACCACTTAGAGGTTTCCGGTCGCAGCTAAACGCTAAAGCTAATGCTTCGCCGTGATCCTCCGGAGAAGAAGCTACGCTACATGCATAACAGCTCGAAGTATCTAAAAGTGCTATGATGTAGTGATAGTATTGATCGTAGTAGTTAGCTCCGCCAAAGTCAACATGAACCGTGGAGGTGCTATCACGTCGTACTTTTGTAGCGAGTAGCAGAAGTCTTGTCTGTCCTACAGGATTTGAAAGCCACGTCTCAGTTAACCCTGAGTTAAAAAAAAAAAAAAAAAACAGCAGAAAATAAAACCTTCCAGAATCACGATTGGCTTTTTTATCAGTCATAATAATTTATAATATATTAAATCTGACTTTACCCCACCCCCACTGCATATGAACCCACCCGCCACCCCCAAAAACAAACACCCCACTATAAATGCACATTGTCGTAGTAAAACTGCCTTTAAAACTTGAAATTTGATGGAGAGGAACTCGATTAGCTGAGCCACTTGATTAGAAAAAAAAAAAAAAAAAGGAAAGAAAAACATCAGGAAAGTGTCGTCGATAGCCGAGACGAGCTAAACTTGTTAGCTGAAGCCGGCTACTAAAACATTAGCATAGGAGCAGAATCATCATCAACTGGATAGCAGCCGAGTTTCACGCCGATCCTGGAAAACCTTTCGTCGTTAAGTACAGTCCGTCATCCTCGGTCACCCGTTCCAAGAGAATCACAACGGTATTCCAGGATCCGCTATGAGACACTGATGGAGGTCCGTGAGGTAGCTCGCCACCTTTTAATAAAAGCATCTGATCCATAATCAGATTCGGAGAGTCCGGGACCTTTTTTTTCGGATCTGATTGTGGATCAGCACGCAAAAAAAAGCGGCGAACCCACCCCCCTTGACCCAATGCGTGTTTGCGACTGGGCTTGTGAGACAGACCATAATAAGTGCATGATGCGAGGGGCAACAATGCCGAGGTAACCTGGTCCGTAAGCGCCAGACCCAAAGTGTAGTGCAAAAGAAAGCAAAATAAATCAAAAGTAAAGATAGAGGAAATGATCTTAGAAGTCAGTAGTTTTTTTTTTCACAAAACTCACAAACATGCATCCCTGAATGACTTTTGTGTGTCTTCTCGTTCCGAACGTGGCTTCCGTCCGCGCAGAACTCAGTAGAACATCGTAAGGAGGAAAGAAAGGTTTTGCAGTTAAAGCATCATGGCTACCTGGCAGGCGGGTTTGGATTCGCAACCCTGATGAAGAATCTTGACGGCGTGATTCAAACAAGTTCAAAACCAAGAGTCGTTTGCCAATATGACTCCATAACGGATGGGCGTTAATTTGTCTGTTTGTTTGCAAGAGATCATTTTGAAGCGTCCTTTTTTGTCATTTTTTCCCAAATCGGAATGTTCCCCCCAAAAAAGCCCGGACTGCGTTCTCAGGTTCTGCGGGTTTTCCGGCCAGGGATTATCAGCATGCTTGAGGGAATTTCATTAAATTGTTCGATTTTTTTTGTCTCTGGTTGCATTTGGATAGAAAACCTAAGCAAATGCTTCAGGAACGCCAATCCCAATCCAGCACTAAAAATGTTCCGATGAGTTGTTTTTTTCTCCAAGAATCCCTGCGTTTGTGCTCACCCGGATACTGCAAAGGAAATTGGCACAAATAAAGCCCCGTGGTTTTTTTTTCAAAAGGTCTTTCGACTGAGGTTTTACGTGTGGTGGTTTCTCTAAACCATGGGTTCGATTTCTTCTTTGACGTCGTCCTTCAGCTCAGCTTCCGCCAGTGGGGGTGCGTCGTCTCGCGGGGTCATGGCAGGCGTGTTTTCGGATTCGCCGGGAAAATCCGCACCGCCGGCTTCCATCTTCATCATTAGCTTGAGTTTCTTCTTTGGGGGGTTCTTCAGAGTTCCCATGCGCTCCTTGACTTTGTACTCCAGGGTGCTGTGCGGGATTCCGTACATGTTCTGGGCCTTGGAGACGCTCATTTTCCCGCTCATCACCACGGCGATAGCCTCTTCCAGGATCTCGGTGTTGTACTGCCGATAACGACCTCTCTTCTTCCTTGGCTGCTTGGAGTTTGGGTCCCCTTCCACATCGGATGTCGAGTACGCTGGCCCAGAAGCGGAGTGGTCCAAGTCAGCGGTCCAGTAGTCCGCCGCCCCGTCCAGCAAGCTCCCGAGACTTCCCCCCCGGCGGTTCTGCTTGGGGAGGATGGCTCTAAGCTTCCGGCTCAAGGCGTTCTCGCCATGTCCGCCGCCCGCCCCGCCGAGCGCCCCGAAGCCATACAGCTCAGAGGCGTGAGAATCCCAGGAGAGGTCCATGCCTCGAACCTGCGGGATCTTCAGGTCAACAGGTGGCGAATGACCCTGGTCTCGCTTGCCATCGTTGTGGTGATGTGCGGCCTTGGAGACCTGATTGTGGTGGTGATGGAGGGAACTCTTGAAGGAGAAGGCTCCGTGGTGGTTGTGGTGGTTCTCCAGAAACGTCGGGAGGTCTTTGAGGTCGCCGAGGGCTCCGCCGAGAGCACCGCTGGCCTGCTTGAGCTTCATCAGGCTTTCGAGGTGTGCCTTGCTCCCCCAGAAGGAGGAGGAACCCTTGTGGCCGAGCAAGGAGTGCGACTGGCCGTGATTGAGGAGGCCGGCCGACTCCAGGTTGGCCAATGAAAGAGCAGCAGGCTGGCTGAGGAGGCGGTGCTTCTGGCTGAGGAGCTCCTCTTTGATGCGCAGCGAGCGAGCTAACGGCGGCTTGAAGGAGTTGGAGCTAATGTAATTGTCTCGAAGTCCGTCCTGCAAGCTTCTCTGCAGCAGGCCATCATCCTCGTCCACCTCTGGCTGGGAATGTTCCACTTTTAGGGAACGCCTGGAGGGAGGAAAATAAACATCAGTGTATGAAACCTGCTTATTTTTCTATGATGAACATGTGGACTCGGGGCTGCACGGTGGTCTAGTGGTTAGCGCGCAGACCTCACAGCTTGGAGACCAGGGTACAATTCCACCCTCGGCCATCTTTGTGTGGAGTTTGCATGTTCTCCTTGTGCATGCGTGGGTTTTCTCCGGGTACTCCGGTTTCCTCCCACATTCCAAAAACATACTAGGTTAATTAGCGACTCCAAATTGTCCATAGGTATGAATGTGAGTGTGAATGGTTGTTTGTCTATATGTGCCCTGTGATTGGCTGGCCACCAGTCCAGGGTGTACCCCGCCTCTCGCCTGAAGACAGCTGGGATAGGCTCTAGCAACCCCCGCGACCCTCATGAGGTCAAGTGGTAGAAAATGAATGAATAAATGAAATTACCACACAAGTTAGGAGACCCAGGTTCGATTCCTGGCTCGGCCATCTCTGTGTGGAGTTTGCATGTTCTCCCCGTGCATGCGTGGGTTTTCTCCGGGTACTCCGAATTCCTCCCACATTCATGCTAGGTTAATTAGCAATTCCAAATTGTCCATAGGTATGAATGTGCGTGTGAATGGTTGTTTGTCTATATGTGCCCTGTGATTGACTGGCCACCAGTCCAGAGTGTACCCCGCCTCTCGCCCGAAGAAGACAGCTGGGATAGGCTCCCGCACCCCTGCGACCCTCGTGAGGATAAGCGGTAGAAAATGAATTAATGAATGATGTTTTGTTGTTTTGGAGTGGTCAGACCGGAGCAGAAGGGGATAGAAAAGAAGAAAAAAGAAAAGGGGGGGGGGTTGCATTTTTAGACAAAATGTCTAAACAACGATGCCACAACGATGCTACTCCGGTTTCCTCCCATATTCCAAAAACATGCTAGGTTAATTAGCGACTCCAAATTGTCCATAGGTATGAATGTGAGTGTGAATGGTTGTTTGTCTATATGTGCCCTGTGATTGGCTGGCCACCAGTGCAGGGTGTACCCCGCCTCTCGCCTGAAGACAGCTGGGATAGGCTCCAGCACCCCCCGCGACCCTCGTGAGGATAAGCGGTAGAAAATGAATGAATGAATGAATGGATCAGTCAGAGGTTGGATTAAAGTCTTGCGTTGTCCCTGAATTTTCATTCCTCATCTTAGCATCTTTGGACAATGGCATGCTTCCACCTTTGTGGGGAAAACATTTCCACACATAAAAAACCATGAACATTTCACATTGGACTTGAAATATTCACACCAGAAAGATACAAAGCGCTTCCACTTAAGAGCAGCGGCAGCTTGGTAACCATAGCAACAGCAGAAGGGCGCTCTTTGAAAAGCTCCCTGAGGTTGGTCATGAAGCAAATAGCTTGTTGAGCCGGCGGAGGACACAGGAGAATAAACTTAGTGGAATGCTGTGGGTCTGCAGTGTCATGTCGGGGGTGGGGGGGGGTCAAAATGAGGCAGGAATGAACTGGACGACGGCCGGTGATGAAGACAACGCAGGGTTGACTCCCGACGACAAGTTGTCTTCTGCATCGGAACATCTGGAGTCTTCCACGGCAGCCACGGATTACATTGTGTGTGAGAGTAAACGCAATCAACCTGCTGTGATGTTAGTTAATATTTCATGACCTGATCATTAGAGACCCCCATTGGGGGTTTGGGCCTGCTGGGGCCTTCAGGGGTCTTTGGGGCCTGAAGACCCTCAGGCTGGTTCCTATCTCTTCACATTAAAGCAAAAGAGGAAACACCTCCCCCAGCAAGGTGGATCCATGCTGTAAGTTTGGTTTTCTCCAGAAACAAAGATGTAGAAATAGTCCATGTAGATCTACACGATGAGCCAAGAATTGCACTTTTGATACCCAAAAATGGGCGAATTGAGGACTTTTCCTCGAATTTATCTCTGGTACTATCATGTCAACATGCTAGTAATATTAGCATTAGTGATGTGGAACAAAACCCATAGCAAACACGTCAACAAACGATCACTATCGAAATGCTATGCTAATCCATCTCCGACGACACATCGCAAGGATTTTAGTAAATGGCAACCATGATTAGCGTTGACTGTTTCTTCCCTCCGTGGACACGAGAGCCGATTGGAACTTCAAGGCAGAGTACCGACGTTCATCGATGCACCATTGGGCTTTCTCCATTTTGTCAATAATAACGAGCTAGCTAAAGCAGCACAAGCGGGCATTGTTTGACGTGCACTGACTGCTGCTGTGAGGGGGAGGGGCCTGAATTGTAAATAGATACACACACACATACACAAATACACACACAAATACACACACATAGTGCCATGAGGTGAATGGATGGAAGCTCACATATCGATCCATTGGCTTCAACCAGTAAAAGATCAAAGATGGTGGGTGGAAGGGTGGGTGCAGGGCTCCCTCACTGGAGATCTCAAAAGATGGAAGTGTGTAATGAATGAAAAATATCTTAAAAAAAAAAAGGGCAGAAAAAGACCTTCACAACCTTTCCTTTGTTTCTTCTTCTTGACTATAGATGCTCACAATTATGTTGCTAAATGTTAATGTTAATGTAATGCTACTTCTACTGATATTAATGTAATATTGTAGTGTAGTGTAGTGTAGTGTAATTTTATTACAATGGTTGTTATCGTTGGTAATATCACTTATTATTGTTATTATTATACTTTATTATTATTATTATTATTATACGTGTTATTGTTATTATATTAAATTTCCGGTGCGTGTGACGTGACCGGCGTTGCTACGGCACCCGGTCACGTGACGATGCATCACCAAGTCACGTGACGTCGCGCCACCAATCAGTACGCTATATTATCCGGAAGACACCGGCAGCCGCGAAGGACACGCTTGGGGAAAGAGTTGTTGCAGTTATGAAAACTTGTCATTATTACACTGTTTAAAAGTTTAAAACATAATTAATGCGTTGTCGGAGTAAAGGGGCCGACGCCACATTGAAAGGAGCGGTGCTTTGATAGAACTACGGAATTGGTGAGTGTTTGTATCCTTGCTGCTAACTGCATTAGCAGCGTTTTTACCGGTTAGCTTGTTATATCTGTCAATGTTCCGTGGAATGAAATGAGTGGGTTCATTATACAATAAACTTATTGTGGTCTGAGCCATTTAAATGGCTTTATTTTGAATATTTGAATGAATGCACTGCATTGAAATTTTTTTCCTTTGACTTGTGTATTAATGTTTGTGAATGGCCATTTGTATCTAATGACGTGTGTATTGTTATGTTGTTTGTTTCACACTATAATACAAGGTACCGCCACAGCTTAATTTTTGTGTTTTGCCTCCTTACTCTCACTGCTAAAGCTGAATTTAGATTTTGTGAGTCTAGCCTGGCTCTTGCATCTGTCCTTGTTTTGTTTACAATGCTAAATGTTACAGACCCTACCTTTACTGATGCTAATGTTTACGGTGCTCCAGCTTTTCCACTCATTTTTATCCCCTTTCTTACTTGCTAGCTTGCTAGAGTTTTGCGGTACTTGGCGCAAATGTGTTTAGCATTTTTAGTAGGTGGTGGATCATTTTGACTCGGTCATGTCATAAGTAGCTGTAAGGCTGAAAAAGTGTGCATCCCTGGTCCAGAGCAACTTCAACAAGGGATGTTGCGGGAGTTTGAGAAGTGAGTCAGAGTGGGACATCATCTTCTCCAGCCGATACACACACACACACACACACACACACACACACACACACAAGTGTTTGACAGCAGTGACGTCTTTGACTTCACAGCGAGGCCCAGTGGTCTTACCCTTTGAGCCCATGTGCCGAGGAGAAGCCCGGGATGGTTTTTGGGCTGCTTGCACTGTGGGTCTTCTTGGTGGAGAGGTCCAGGACGCCGTCTGATGAGAGAGCACATAGTCCAATTGTAACAGACTTGTTTTGTCAAATATGAAATCACTGGCCGCTTCACTGATGATAATCGCCTATCGACTATCAAAATTTTCAGTGTATAAGCCGCTACTTTTTTCTCACGCTTTGAATCCTGTTGCCACGTTCCAATCCTGTGACATCTTGCATGCTTCAGAACAGCCATTTTGTGCTTCATGTACAAAAATTCACAGAAATGCCTTTGATGCAGCTTTCAAATTAAAGGCGATTGATCTAGAAACGTTTGCTCAAGTCTGCCTGTGGATCCTGACAGTGTGGAACAGAAAAAAGTCAAAAAGTCCACCATCACCAACACATTTCCAAAGGCTAGTGACACAGAGCAACAAGAAAAAAAAAACAGAGAGAGAGAGACTGATAAAGTGTGTGATGAAGGAATTATAAGGCTGTTCAATTTCGACACTTAAGAAAACAAGGAAAAATGAAGATGGCTTCGTGTTTCTTCTTGCTCCGGTCCGGCCGCTCCAAATTTGCATAACAAAAACATAAAAAATTAAATAAAATTTCACAGTACAGGTAAGTTGTAGCTTATACCTTTCCTGACAGAGTAAATCTGTTTAGCACGTAAGGGCATTTAGATTAACAATACTATAAATATATAAATATAATAATTAAATTAAATTAAAATTTAAAAATGAAGACGCGATGAATTATTTTTCTGGTAGGTTACATGCATTGTTTGGAAAAGAAAATACAGTACATTTACTTCATGAAAAATCGTTCTGTGTACCATAATTTTGTGCACTAAATATGCTATACTTTCCATAGAACAGGTGACCTGACTAACATCCAACCTCTTGTAACAAGGAGTAAACACAAACATTCGTAAGATTTCACTCAGCGGAGAGCATTCGATGTGTAGCTTTCTCCCAGCACAGATAAAGTCATGATAACACCCACCTTCTGAGATCCAATACAAATCATAAATATTAAAAGTTCTCCGCATGTGGAAATGTATAAACAAAGTGAAATGTTGAATGTGGAAATGTCTGTCAAGAATGTTGAACGTACCCCCAAGTGCTAAACTAGCTTAGGACAGCTATTGCACTCTGTTGGATGAGTGCTGTGGAGGCAACAGGCAACTTTTTCCATCAAAAGACACATTTCCCGCCTCCTCCAGTAAAACAAACAAACAAAAAAAAACATGCTAAACATAACACTGCTTATAAACTTGCAAAAATTGTAATCATTTAAGAACGTTACCTGTTACAATTACAGCATTAGATAAACCGAGGTACACCTACATGTGTACCCCTACTGAAATAATGTAAGCACTTAACTCTCTAAGTCTTACTGATTGGTTCCCATATTTGTATAAAATGAAAACAAAACGTAAGCAACTTAAAGGGGGGGGGAAAAATCCATCAGATTTGACATAGCTACGTATCAGTGTTTGTTCAAAAATGTTTATGCCTGCGCCGAGTTGTCATCAATAACCATTGTATTGGTTCTATTGGTCTTGTCCTTGGCTCTCTTTGCAAAGAGAGCCATTCTTTTCATTTTCTGAATTGCCCGTTTATTTTTCAATGGGCTGAATAGATACTCTGATATTATTATGAACGATTCTTCCATGTATTCTCCATCTGTCAATAACTTGGCGATTTTGCAAACGCTTTTCTCAGAAGCGACATCCAGCAAATGTAAAGACTTTACTGATGTCGTTGGCAGATTTTCCTGGTATTTTGAGATGTGAATGCCAAAGCAAATTTTGTTCTGCGCCAGCTGCAGCGGCACTATCCGCCTTTCCTGTAGTCACCACCTCTGCAATTAGCATGTCACAGGCTCCAAGCATTCATTCATTCATTCATTTTCTACCGCTTATCCTCACAAGGATCGCGGGGGGTGCTGGAGCCTATCCCAGCTGTCTTCGGGCGAGAGGCGGGGTACACCCTGGACTGGTGGTGGTCGTGAATTTCTAAGAAGTCGGATTCCTTCTTTATAACTTGAGCATTTTTGTAGTTTGAATATCGAAAACCTGTTTTCAACCTTCTAAATCAGAGTTCTGCAGACATGAAATAGCACCCCTATAGTCACCTAAACACTGATATTCATGAATTCGTTCATTCATTCATTTTCTACCGCTTATCCTCACGAGGGTCGCAGGTGTGCTGGAGCCTATCCCAGCTGTCTTCGGGCGAGAGGCGGGGTACACCCTGGACTGGTGGCCAGCCAATCACAGGGCACATATAGACAAACCATTCACACTCACATTCATACCTATGGACAATTTGGAGTCGCTAATAAACCTAGCATGTTTTCGGAATGTGGGAGGAAACTGAAGTCCCCGGAGAAAACCCACGCATACACGGGGAGAACATGCAAACTCCACACAGAGATGGCCGAGTCGGGAATTGAACCCTAGTCTCCTAGCTTGTGTGGTAATTTAATTAATTCATTCATTTTCTACCGCTTATCCTCACGAGGGTCGTGGGTGTGTTGGAGCCTATCCCAGCTGTCTTCGGGCGAGAGGCGGGGTACACCCTGGACTGGTGGCCAGCCCATCACAGGGCACATATAGACAAACCATTCACACTCACATTCATACCTATGGACAATTTGGAGTCGCTAATAAACCTAGCATGTTTTCGGAATGTGGGTGGAAACCGGAGTACCTGGAGAAAACCCACGCATGCACGGGGAGAACATGCAAACTCCACACAGAGATGGCCGAGGGTGGGATTGAACCCTTGTTTCCTAGCTGTGAGGTCTGCACGCTAACCACTCGACTTCCGTGCAGCCTGGCTCCAAGCAAATATGCTATAAAACATAGTCCTGGTTATGAATTTGTTTTATTTTGCTATGCTTGTTGAAGGGAGCCGCCGGTTGCAGATCCCTGGACTGGATTACAACGATTAACTAGGGGTGTCACGAGATCTCCCGAGATTTGGCATTTTCTTTGAAGTTCTTTTAAACTTCAATATGGTGCAAGGTGTCGGTGTTGTAAAAATATTTTTGAAAGAAAAAAGCTATGAAGTTGACACAGTCATCGAGTTATGGCTTCAGTTGTGGGTCCACATTACTAAATGAAGAGAACCTCATTGACTTTTTAATTGACAGTTAATTGAGAAAGCGATTCCCAGCGGGAATGCTGCTCCCAATTTATTTGACAGAAGCACACTTCTATTAACGCCTTCTTAAAGTGTGACTTTTCAACGATTAGATCACATGACCAACATGTGAAGGGAACGCAACTTTCGTACTGGACTGTAATTATCACGTCCAACTGTGTTACCATGGTGACGCGGCCATATTCCCCCGCTCGGTGACAAGGTCCAAGTCAACACTAATAACTTCTGTCCACTGCGGAGCTCGACACCGGCAACAATTATCACATGACATTCGTCAAGAGCCATCAATCAAATCAATCAGCGACGGTGCAAGCTGGTGCCACCCAGCGCTGGTTGCTGTTTCGAACCCTGAGTCCTTTGGCAAGACACTTCAACCGCATCCAACCGATATATGCATCCAATCAGAAATTATTATTATTATTATTATTACACACAGTGACTTGAGCAGGTGGACGCTTTCACGCGGAAGTCCGAAGAATATGGCGACAAGCTGAGTGTGAAGTCTCAGTTTACTCATAAATATGCAAATGATCACACGGGTCAGGGCGGCTTGGAAAGCACAAAAACTCTCCGCCTTTCATTAACTCGTTCACTACCAGACACTTTTTGGAAGACGTCCCCTCGAGTACAGGACATTTTTAGAGGATTTTGACTCATCTTTAGCCATATGCAGTCATGGGGAAAAAATATACAGAAATAATATGGTAATGGATAATGGATTAATGGAACTGTTACATTAATGGAACTGTTACATTTGTTCACTTCCTGCTTTCCTGATATAATTTTTGTTTTGTTTTTTATTTGAAAATTTGTAAATTAAAAAAAATTAAAAATGTTAAAGTTTTTAAATTTTTAAGTTTTTTTAATTTTAAAATTTGTAATTTTTTTTAAATAAATGTTTTTATTTTTTAAATTTTTTTTCACATACCAAAGTACGAGGTGATATGACCATCCAATGACATAATAATGGCTATAATAATCATGACTGGTTCAAGACTCTTCATCCTTATATTTAGCAAACATCAACTGCTTGTATTGTTTCTTGAATTGGCTCATCGTTGTGCATTGTTTGAGGTCCTTACTCAATCCATTCCATAGTTTGATTCCACATACTGAAATGCTATGGCTTTTTAACGTAGTCCTAGCATAGAAGTGTTTCAAATGTACTTCTTCCCTGACATCATATTTCTCCTCTATTGTAGAGAAGTATTGTAAGACATAATAATATACATAAATTGTCACAAGATCTCATTAAAATCTTGTATCGTTCACGTATACCCACCCAGTCTTGTGCATCTTCTCGTGGCTGAAAGTGTGAGCACCCCCGGTCTCGTGAGTACAACCGAACCCTCCCTTGTTAGCAAAGTTAGCATTTTATACTGTTAACTCTACTCACTTTTTTCTTGCTTGTACATTTAAAGCTTTTATTATGGCCACAGTTTGACCCTGGAACAGACTATTTCTGTTGACAATATTTTCCTGTGGGGAAAATGGTGTTGCAAAAGTTTATTTTTTAATTACGACAACAGGTAGACAGTGGTAGTAAATACAAATGGTGTGTTTTTTTAAGTAAAGAGCCTACATGTATTTAGCAGCATGTTTTTCTTTCTCCGTTTGGCGTCTGTAATCCCTAAAGTGCAGCTGACCTTTGACATCCCCGCTAACCCGTGCAGACCTAACTGGGCCACGGAGCCGCTGCAGCCTAGTTAATCTTCAGGAGCTTTTATCATTTAATCGCACCAAAAAAAAAAAAAAAGAAAACATGAGGTGATATTGGAATGAAAAACATTGCAGAGGCAGAAAAACAAGATTAATGCGCTTGTGTGTAGCAAACACACCAGCAACTGTATTAGCAAATCATATATTCATTAGTGTCCTGCGTTGTGCACAGTGATGAACATTTTTTTTTAAGAATTATTTTTTTAAGTTTTTGGTAATTTTTTGTCAACTCCTTAACAAGGAGGGGGGGGGGGGGCTTAGCAGAAACATGCGATGCAATTTTATTATTTTATTTTATTTATTAAAACTAAAAATACTTGAATGCATGTAATTAAAAAAAATATTTTTTATTATTCATATCATATGCACTTCAAAATTTTAAGACCAGCTGAAAAAAATTGCAAGAAAGTACATCTGGTGGCCAGCCAATCACAGGGCACATATAGACAAACAACCATTCACACTCACATTCATACCTATGGACAAATTTGGAGTCGCCAATTAACCTAGCATGTTTTTGGAATGTGGGAGGAAACCGGAGTACCCGGAGAAAACCCACGCATGCACGGGGAGAACATGCAAACTACACACAGAGATGCCCGAGGGTGGAATTGAACCCTGGTCTCCTAGCTGTGAGGTCTGCGTGCTAACCACTCATCCGCCGTGCGTCATTGGATGCTCATATCAGCTTGTACTTCGGTACGGGACTAAAAATTAAAATTAAGATAAAAATAAAAAATTATATTAAGAAAGCAGGAAGTGAACAAAATTTGTTCTCAATCAGAAATCACTCCACACTCTTTATTGCTCTCTGGTTCTACCATATCTTACTTATTGAGTGGAAATATGGGGTAATAACTATAAAAGCAATCTTCAATTGCTAAATGTACTGCAAAAAAGGTCAGTAAGGATAATTCATAATGCCGCCTACAGAGAACATACTCTTTATTTCTAAAATCACAAATACTTCAACTTGCTGATATAGTTCATGTTCAAACAGCTAAAATAATGCATAAGGCAAAAAATAGCCAATTAGCTAAAAATGTCATCCAATACTTCTCTACAAGAGAGGAGAAATATGATCTCAGGGAAGAAGTACATTTGAAACACTTCTATGCTAGGACTACGTTAAAAAGCCATAGCATTTCAGTATGTGGAATCAAACTATGGAATGGATTGAGTAAGGACCTCAAACAATGCACAACGATGAGCCAATTCAAGAAACAATACAAGCAGTTGATGTTTGCTAAATACAAGGATGAAGAGTCTTGAACCAGTCATGATGTGCTATATACAGTAAACCTCGGATATATCGGATTCAATTGTTCCCACTGGTTTTGTCCGATATAAGCGAAATCCGTTATATGCGTATACCGGAAAATGTCCGTTTTACGCATATATCGGATTTATATCCGGTATATGCGTAAATCGGATTTTATCCGTTATAAAAAGGCACTTCCTTGACTATGTTTCCAATGTACCTGGACTGGGCAATGAAAAGAGACGTAAGGTAATGAGAATTTAACTTTATTGAACTCTGAGCATAACAAATTGTTAATTAAGCTAGGCCCTGTTATGCCCGTCGGGCCTACGTTATTTCCAATAGTGAGGTTAAGATCTCATGCACTGCTGTGCTAGTATTATTGACGTCATTCACTTTTATATTTGTCCTAAATCTGGAGCCAGGAGAAAGACAATAGCCAGTGACATCAACAAGATTAGCATAACGATGCGGCCATCCAATATATGCGAGGGAAATTTAATGGAAATGCATTGGAACTGGACTGGAGATTTTGTCCGAAATAGGCGAAATCCGTTATAAAAAATCCGATATATGCAATGAATTTTTATTGGAAATGCATTACAGAAAAATTGGTTCTTTTTTATCTGTCTGTTGTGAGCGAATTTCCGATATATCCGAGTCCGATATATCCGAGTCTGTATATCACTATATTGACACTTACTATGGTACCCATTATGTCATTGGATGCTCATATTGCCTCGTACTTCAGTATGTGACAAAAAACAAACAAACCTTAAATTATATTAGGAAAGCAGGAAGTGAACAAATGTAACAGTTACTGATTGTAAAAGTACCAGATGGAAGGGTAGGATTTAATAAGCTTTGTTTCTTCCTACTCCTTTTGGACATGTGGAACTGTGAACTGATTATGGGATGCATTCAATTGTAATCTGATGCATGTTCAAATGAAATAAAACCATTACAATTATTGCTTACACATAATGTTTTGTCTCACTTTTAAATGGGGGAAAAAAGTGTCTTTATGGATATGTGATAGTGATGATCCTCTTCTCGCATTTCACATAATAACTTGATTCTCTCGGCTGTGCCAGCATTGAATCAGGCGTTATTTGCAGTGATATTTCAAAGCGGCGCGAGTGAGTGAGCAGCATGTGAAAGCCTAAATCTTTTTGGCGAAAATTAAGGAAGCTTACAGTAAGCTGCTTCCTAAAAGCCGCTCTTAACGAGGGCGAACGGTCACGCTGTGGTCGGGGGGTCCGAGCGGGGGAGCTGTTGACAGCCGGGTCGGTAATCGAACCGCGACCTCCCGCTGGGCCGTTTTGATTAAACGGATATGGTGTGTGTGTGTGAGCTCGTTAATATTTATAGGAAGGCTTACTAATTGGATGTGTAGCCCCGCCCACTCACCCTGCTGTGTAGGCTCTGCCTCTGGCTGGTTCTTCTTGACTGTAAGGTCCAGCGGGCCGTCTTGGTCGGCCATGAGAAGCTTGCTGAGGACGGGGTTCTGTGCAGAGGCAGCAGCAGTGGCTCCGCCCCCTCCTCCGCCACCGTTAATGGTGCCATTACTGCTCTCGGTGCATGCGGCGGCGGCAGGGGGGCTGAGACCCGGGGACGGGGATGAGGAGGCAGACGATGGAGGGGAGGCGGGCGCGGGCCCCGGCGAGCAGGGGGCGGCGGTGGCCAGAGACGCCGCTCTCGGCAGGCTTTGGTCCTTCATGGTGCCGTTGGGCGGGGGCGGTTCGTCCTGAGTAGTTTTTGAGGTATATTCGGCGGCAAACTGGCGGATCATTCGCTGCATGATCTCACGAGCCACTAGAGGAATGTGAGGGTCTGAGAAACTCGGGAGTTCTAAGGAGAAAAAAAAAACACAAAGCCATCAGAATTCTGTCCTCCAGGAATGTGCTCAGTATTTCATCCTGGATGAATAATCCTGGTGTCATACTGAAATAATCCAAAAATCACATTTAATCCCGTCTGTGACACCATGTACCATAAATGGAGCGCAATAAATGGGTAAGCTATCAATGTCTTTACCATTGCAGCGTCTGCAGATCCTCTCGCTACAACCTCCCTTCACCCATGAACAAGACCCTGAGATACTTGAACTCCTCCAACCCAGTTCAAGACCTCACTCCCGAACAGGAGGGTACAAGCCACCCTTTTCCGAATGAGAACCATGGTCTCAGATTCAGAGGTGCTGAAGCACAAACTGCCCCAGTAAACATCAGGACCAGAGACGGAGACAAGATCTTAAGGCCTCCAAGCTGGACCCCCTCGATATTCCACCTAGAAATTACCGTATTTTCTGGAGTATAAGTCGCTCCGGAGTATAACTCGCACAAGGCCAAAAATGCATAATTAGGTAGAAAAAAACATACAAAACCAAAACAGACATTACGCCATCTTGGAAGGCAAGTTATGGTAATGGTTTTATTTCATTTGAACATGCACCAGATTACAATTGAATGCATCCCATAATCAGTTCACAGTTCCACATGTCCAAAAGGAGTAGGAAGAAGCAAAGCTTATTAAATCCTACCCCTCCATCTGGTGCTTTTACAATCAGTAACTGTTACATTTGTTCACGTCCTGCTTTCCTAATATACGTTTTTTTTATTTTATTGTATTATTTTTGTATTTTTAATTTAAAAAAAAAATTTTTGTCACGTACCGAAGTATGAGGTGATATAATATATGATATGTTTTTTATTTTTAAATGTTTAATTTTTTTTGTCATGTTTCGGTATGTAAGGAAGAAGCAAAGCTTATTAAATCCTACCCCTCCTTCTGGTACTTTTACAATCAGTAACTGTTACATTTGTTCACGTCCTGCTTTCCTAATATAGTTTAAGTTGGGAAACATTTTTTTTTTTTAATTTTTTACATTTTTTTTTTATTTAATTTTTGTCCATACCGAAGTACCAAGGTGTCCAGTGTTTATGTAACATAAACAGTTTTTTCATTTCTAAGTCGCAGGAGCAGCCAACCTATGAAAAAAAGTGCGACTTATAGTCCAGAAAATACGGTATATATTTTCATTAATAAGTCGCTCTGAAGTATAAGTCGCACAATGCCAAAAATGCATAATTTCGGTAGAAAAAAACATACATAAGTCGCACTGGAGTCACATTTTTTCCAGGTAAATTATTTTACAAACTACTTGACCAAAACAGACATTACGTCCTCTTGGAAGGCAAGTTCTAACAATAAAAGAATAGAGAACAGGCTGAATAGGTGTAATATGCTAACACAATGGTTATTCAGCTACACAAAAAATATAAACATGGTGTCCGGTGTTTATGTAACATAAACAGTTTTTTTCATTTATAAGTCGCTCTGGAGTATAAGTCGCAGGAACGGCCAACTATGAAAAAAAGGGAGACTTATAGCCCGGAAAATAAGTCGAATATGTCTTGATGTAGGCTTGAATTAGTGCTGGCAATGTGAAGCAGGCTCCGGTTGAACAAAGACCGAATGGCACGTAGTAGTAGTGTGCCACCAATCCCGTACTACTAATTGAGCTCCATTGCCTCCCTAAACCCCTCCCACACCCGGGGTTTTGCCTCAAAAAACTGCCAAATTTGATGCAGCTTGGTTTTCTGGTACCTGGCAGCTGAATCGGGAGCCCCACAAACCACCCATGGTCAAAAGGACTCCTTCTGACAGCAGCCCCTAAACCCCTGGTGTCCACCAATGGGCACTGAACAACCTTGACCATCTTGCATCCGCGGTTCTGATTAGCTGCCTCAGCAATGGAAGCACGGAATACGGCCGGTTCGGACTCGATATCCTCATCCTCCCACTGGATTCAGGAGAAGCTCTACAAGAGGTGAGGGCTCCCAGCGTTCCCACGTTCCCAGCACAACCCTCACACCACGTTTGGGTCCGGCTTCCTCCTCTGCCGTCTAATCCAAGTCATCACCAGATGGCAATCAGTCGACGGCTCAGCCCCTTCCTTCACCCACGTGTCCAGAACATGCAGACGCAGGTCAGATGATCCCACCGCAAAGACGCCAGGAGACGTTTCCAGTGTCATTGTATTTTTTTAAGAACATGCCAACGGCCAATTTTGAAAAAATGTCCCAGGAAGCACCAGCAGCACCAGGCGCTCTCCCTCCCATCATGCCTTGCATGGCTCAAAAAAAAAAAAAACAGCTCTTCATTGATCAGACTGATAAGACGTTCCAGTAATTCTCACAGGCCTGGTTTGTTTTATTTAATTGATGGACTTTTAATCTGGCGTCGTCCCAGAAACTTCATCTGTTTATTTGGAAGCTAGCATGCCAGCGGAGATTTAAATCCTCATGAGCTGCTCTGTTGGCCAAATAAATCCTCTTTTTTTTTTTTTTTCTCCCCCTTCCACTCCCTTTGGCTCACGGGCTGCATAGAAGCATCAAGCCAGTGTGGTAAAAGTGGCGTGAAAACCGCCGATGTTCCATCCTAATTATCCATGTGAACTTTTCACCAAGCGGCCCGAGGCACTGATGACTTCTCCGCCAATTAACGCGCCATTTTTATATTTCAATAATGTTATATATTCAGGAGGGAAGGCATGCGAGTTTAAGGCAGATTTTAAAAAAAAATGTAATGACTGCTAACGAGCCTCCCATAATAACTGTACTGTGTGTGTGTATAAATGTGTATAATATATATATATATATATATACTACCACCGCTCAAAAGTTTGGGAGCACTTGCAAATTTCGTTGTTTTCCAAAGAATTACATATATATATACTACTGTTAGCGCGCAGACCTCACAGCTAGGAGACCAGGGTTCAATTCCACCCTCAGCCATCTCTGTGTGGAGTTTGCATGTTCTCCCTGTGTTTTTCTCCGGGTACTCCGGTTTCCTCCCACATTCCAAAAAAAACATGCTAAGTTAATTGGCGACTCCAAATTGTCCATAGGTATGAATGTGAGTGTGAATGGTTGTTTGTCTATATGTGCCCTGTGATTGGCTGGCCACCAGTCCAGGGTGTACCCCGCCTCTCGCCCGAAGACGACAGCTGGGATAGGCTCCAGCACCCCCCGCGACCCTCATGAGGAAAAGCGGTAGAAAATGAATTAATGAATCTATATTTATATATATATATATATATATATATATATATATATATATATATATATATATATATATATATATATATATATATATATATATAACTGTGCAAGAAGACAAATATCTGAGAGTGTGTAGTTTAAGACAAAGACGCCTCATAGGTCGTCACCTGGCAGCTGCACTAAATAGTAGCCGTCAATCACCAGGGTCAGTATCAACAGTGAATATATATATATGTGAATATATATGTGTGTGTAATATATGGCTCATATGAATTAATTCCTTGAGAAATGTTTCATGGTGTTTTTAAACTACACGTCTGCTTTCAAACACGACCTGGCTGACATCAATAGGGACACCTGCAGCATTCCTAATGTCATGGTTTAAGAGGAAGCGATTTGCATATTTCTGTTTTCAAACATATTTAGGATGAACTTTAACGCAAAAAAAAAAACCTCATCAATTAATGCGTGATAAATCTCTTGTCACTTCCGCTGAACCCGAGAAATCTAATCAAGCCTTAAGATTTAGTGTTACATAATTAAATTCTCCCACGTCGTCGCTTCAGTGCAGCGGTTTGGCTCAGTCGGGAATTCTCCCGCAGGCCAAGTGGAAGTAAACAAATCATTTATTGAGCAAGAGGAGCATCAGAGGAGAAGTATGAGAACAAGAACAAAAAGGAACAAGAAGGAGAACACGGAGAACAATAAAAAAGGCGATTTAAGCGGTGTCGAAAATGGGATGGATGGAAGAACGACAACAAAAAGATGGAGTAAAATGAAAAGAACAGCAACAAGAAGAACATGAGGAGGATAATAAGAATGAAAAGAAGAACAAGATGAGAGGAACAACAGAACAGCATGAAGAAGAGGAAGAAAGAGGAACAAGAAAAAGAATAATATTAATATTAAGAACAAAAAGGAACAAGAAGGAGAACACAGAGAACAATAAAAAGGCGATTAAGCGGTGTAGAAAATGGGATGGATGGAAGAACGACAACAAACAGATGGAGTAAAATGAAAAGAACAGCAACAAGAAGAACATGAGGATAATAAGAACGAAAAGAAGAACAAGACGAGAGGAACAACAGAACAGCATGAAGAAGAGGAAGAAAGAACAACAAGAAAAAAAAAGAATATTAAGAACAAAAAGAAGTATGAGAACAAGAACAAAAAGGAACAAGAAGGAGAACACGGAGAACAATAAAAAGGCGATTAAGTGGTGTAGAAAATGGGATGGATGGAAGAACGACAACAAAAAGATGGAGTAAAATGAAAAGAACAGCAACAAGAAGAACATGACGAGGATAATAAGAACGAAAAGAAGAACAAGACGAGAGGAACAACAGAACAGCATGAAGAAGAGGAAGAACAACAAGAAAAAGAAGAATATTAATATTAAGAACAAAAAGAAGTATGAGAACACGGAGAACAATAAAAAGGCGATTAAGCGGTGTCGAAAATGGGATGGATGGAAGAACGACAACAAAAAGATGGAGTGAAATGAAAAGAACAGCAACAAGAAGAACATGAGGAGGATAATAAGAACGAAAAGAAGAACAAGATGAGAGGAACAACAGAAGAAAAACAGCATGAAGAGGCAGAAAGAAGAACAACAAGAAAAAGAAGAATATTAATATTAAGAACAAAAAGAAAAAGACAAGAGGAACGACACCAAAAGAAAAAACCAGAACAGGAAGAAGAGAGAAAACGAACAAGAAGAAAAACAGGAAAGATGCAAACAAAAGAAGAAAGAAGAAGAAAATAACACAAGACCAGAAAGAAAAAGAAGAATAGGAAGCACGAGAAAGAAAATAAGCAGTGGCTTGTGTTGGAAAACTGAGGACTACTTGACTTTGTGATATTTATTGTCCAAAACGAAGTAAGAAGACCCGAGGAGAGCTGTGGTGGTTTCGCGGTCATAAGAGTGCTTTGAAAGCTGCTCATGAGTCCAACTCGTGAATTTATCATCACATATCCGACTTGTTCGGCCATCTTTGAAAAGGTCCTTTTGGTCTGCAGCAACTACCATTCCGACTCGCTCTTGGTCGTCGCGAGTACAACGGCGTCCCGCTACCTTTCTACCAGCTTTTGAAAGCTCATATTAATCACCATAGTCCAGGGCGGCAAAGTGGGTCAGCCTCGGTGGCCCAGATTCCTACTGCTTGAGTTTGGTCTACCTGGGGGGCACAAACTTCTCTGCCCCAAATGTAAATCTTTGGGAAAGTTTTTTCATGTGGCGTCCCTCAGGGTTTCATCCTTGGCCCCTTTTTACTTTTTCACTTTGGATGTGATTGGGCTGAATGTATATAACTTTGGGTTAAGTGCAAATATAAGGGACAGGAAGTACCTCAAGAGGCAAGTCGGTGAAGAAATGCGGTGCAGGCTACTAATACTACTACTACTACTAATACTAATATTAATACTGCTACTAATATTAATACTGCTACTAATGCTGCTACTAATACTGCTGCCACTGATACTAATGCTAATGCTACTAATGCTAATGCTGCTAATGCTAATGCCAATGCTACTAATACTGCTAATGCTAATACTAATACTGCTAATGCTAATACTAATACTGCTAATGCGAATACTAATACTGCTGCTACGAATACTAATACTGCTATTACTAATACTGCTAATACTGCTAGTAATACTACTAATACTGCTAATACTGCTAGTAATACTACTAATACTGCTACTACTACTGCTAGTAATACTACCACTAATAATAATAATAATACTAATAATAATGCTTACTTTGTCAACCAAACCGCTTAGTGAGTGTTGACTATTAGGAAAAAGGTACTGCATTTCCACATGAAAATGAATGAATGAATGTTTTTTAATGTTTGACTTTAAGAATCCTTAAAGCTGTTTTCACTGTTTTGTTCCCTCACTGTACCTAAAATGATACAAACCATGATAGGAGAGCGTACAGTCATGATGGCGTATCGTTCCACTCAAACTAAATATAGTGAAGCAAGGAGACGTTCAACTCCTCATTATTAGGTCATCGCCAATTTAAATTTGGAATCTAAATATAGAACAAGAAAGGTATTACAAACTTTCAAATTAATCTCTTCACTCCAGGTGGGAAGATAAATGATTAAATTCTGTGTGTGTGTTTGTGTGCACGCGTGTGTGGGTGTGTCTATTACACGCTGGTATTCCCTAACAGGAATATTTTTTTTGGGGTTGGGGGGGTCCTCACATTCATTAATTTCCCTGCGGAATGAACCAAATTTCCAGACTTAACCTGCCTGGATGCACCTCCTGGAAATGAAATTCATGACTGGAGGGTGGGCACTAATGAGCGCCAACGTGTGTGTGTGTGTGTGTGTGTGTATGCGTGTGCGTTCACCTTTCCTGTGGAACACAGCATTGAGGAAGTCTTGAGCCTGTCTCTCCAGCCGGCTGATCCGAGACTGCTCCTGTTTGGGGTCGTCACACTCCGACAGCACCTGGCTGCCGGCGCTGAACTCAGCCCTGTGCTCCTGCAGCACACCGAGGAAGGACAACGGTCAGAACCGAAAGTGACGCCCGTAGTGGAGCATCATTGTTTAAAAGCTACGAGAACAATGACTAATTGAAAAATTGTGCAGCGCAGCCAAAGTAGGGGGAAGTCGACATTTCAAATTCATTCATTCATTCATTTTCTACCGCTTAGGGTCGCGGGGTGCTGGAGCCTATCCCAGCTGTCTTCGGACGAGAGGCGGGGTACACCCTGGACTGGTGGTGGTGATGAATTTCTAAGAAGTAGGATTCCTTCTTTATAAATTGAGCATTTTTGCAGTTTGAATATAGAAAACCTTCTAAATTAGAGTTCTGCAGACATGAAATAGCACCCCTATAGTCACCTAAACACTCATTAAGATATTCATTCATTCATTTTCTACCGCTTATCCTCACAAGGGTGTCGGGGGTTGCTGGAGCCTATCCCAACTGTCTTTGGGCGAGAGGCGGGGTACACCCTGGACTGGTGGCCAGCCAATCACAGGGCACATACAGTGAAGAAAATAAGTATTTGAACACCCTGCTATTTTGCTATTTCTCCCACTTAGAAATCATGGAGGGGTCTGAAATTTTCATCGTAGGTGCATGTCCACTGTGAGAGAGATAAACTAAAAAGAAAAATCCAGAAATCACAATGCATGATTTTTTAACAATTTATTTGTGTGATACAGCTGCAAATAAGTATTTGAACACCTGAGAAAATGAATGTTAATATTTGGTACAGTAGCCTTTGTTTGCTATTACAGAGGTCAAACGTTTCCTGTAGTTTTTCACCAGGTTTGCACACACTGCAGGAGGGATCTTGGCCCACTCCTCCACACAGATCTTCTCTAGATCAGTCAGGTTTCTGGGCTGTCGCTGAGAAACACGGAGTTTGAGCTCCCTCCAAAGATTTTCGATTGGGTTCAGGTCTGGAGACTGGCTGGGCCATGCTAGAACCTTGATATGCTTCTTACGGAGCCACTCCTTGGTTTTCCTGGCTGTGTGCTTCGGGTCGTTGTCGTGTTGGAAGACCCAGCCACGACCCATCTTCAATGCTCTGACAGAGGGAAGGAGGTTGTTCCCCAAAATCTCACAATACACGGCCCCAGTCATCCTCTCTTTAATGCAGTGCACTCGTCCTGTCCCATGTGCAGAAAAACACCCCCAAAGCATGATGCTACCACCCCCATGCTTCACAGTAGGGATGGTGTTCTTCGGATTGTACTCTTCATTCTTCTTCCTCCAAACACGCTTATTGGAATTATGACCAAAAAGTTCTATTTTGGTCTCATCTGACCATAAAACTTTCTCCCATGACTCCTCTGTATCATCCAAATGGTCATATGCAAACTTAAGACGGGCCTTGACATGTGCTGGTTTAAGCAGGGGAACCTTTCGTGCCATGCATGATTTCACATCATGACGTCTTAGTGTATTACCTACAGTAACCTTGGAAACGGTGGTCCCAGCTCTTTTCAGGTCATTGACCAAGTCCTGTCGTGTAGTTCTGGGCTGATTCCTCACCTTTCTTAGAATCATTGAGACCCCACGAGGTGATATCTTGCATGGGGCTCCACTCCGATTGAGATTGACCGTCATGTTTAGCTTCTTCCATTTTCTAATGATAGCTCCAACAGTGGACCTTTTTTCACCAAGCTGCTTGGTAATTGCTCCGTAGCCCTTTCCAGCCTTGTGGAGGTGTACAATTTTGTCTCTGGTGTCTTTGGACAGCTCTTTGGTCTTCGCCTTGTTACAAGTTAAAGTCTTACTGATTGTATGGGGTGGACAGGTGTCTTTATGCAGCTAACGACCTCAAACAGGTGCATCTGATTCAGGATGATACATGGAGTGCAGGTGGACTTCTAATGGGCAGACTAACAGGTCTTTCAGGGTCAGAATTCTAGATGATACACAGGTGTTCAAATACTTATTTGCAGCTGTATCACACAAATAAATTGTTAAAAAATCATGCATTGTGATTTCTGGATTTTTCTTTTTAGTTTATCTCTCTCACAGTGGACATGCACCTACGATGAAAATTTCAGACCCCTCCATGATTTCTAAGTGGGAGAAATAGCAAAATAGCAGGGTGTTCAAATACTTATTTTCTTCACTGTATAGACAAACAACCATTCACACTCACATTCATACCTATGGACAATTTGGAGTCGCCAATTAACCTAGTATGTTTTTGGAATGTGGGAGGAAACCGGAGTACCCGGAGAAAACCCACGCATGCACGGGGAGAAAATGCAAACGAGGGTGGAATCAAACTCTGGTCTCCTAGCTGTGAGGTCTGCGCGCTAACCACTCGCCCACTGTGCAGCCTTAAATAAAGTAATCAATGAAAATAATCATTACATAATTGAAATAGTATATACATTTTATTTAAATATATTTGTTATTAAATATTCATTCATTCATTTTCTACCGCTGATCCTCACGAGGGTCACGAGGGTGCTGGAGCCTATCCCAGCTGTCTTCAGGTGAGAGGCGGGGTACACCCTGGACTGGTGGCCAGCCAATCACAGGGCACATATAGACAAACAACCATTCACACTCACATTCATACCTATGGACAATTTGGAGTCGCCAATTAACCTAGCATGTTTTTGGAATGTGGGAGGAAACCGGAGTACCCGGAGAAAACCCACACATGCACAGGGAGAACATGTAAACTCCACACAGAGATGGTCGAGGGTGGAATTGAACCCTGGTTGAAGCCTCATTGAATGGATTTTGAATCAATAATTCCTCATCCTCTTCACGGGTTGGCTGGGTTTCACTGAGAGTCATCGGGTGACAACTTCCATGACCAAATATGGTCATTTGGCCAATAAAGTGAGACAACAGGAAGCAGAGTCAGCATGCAAGGAGGCAGTCGGAGACATGACTCATCACACATCACATCACTCTGTTCACGCGTGCTTGCGTGCTAAGGGCGCGAGACAAAGAGCGGTTTCAACAGCATCACTCTCTTTGGGAGCAAAAAGCAAAAAGATGATATTGAGCGTGCCACGTTTTATGTGATTCGAAACGCCGCCGTGGAATTTCCTCAAGTATACCCCCCCACAACACACACACACAAACCCACACCTCCCCAATTGATTTCACCCAAAATGTTCTTCTCTGCTTGGATCACGCTGGATAAAATGTGTGACAAATTTTGTCAGGGACGAGCTGACGGACAGATGGGGAGGGACAGATGGGGAGGACAAAAAAAAAGGGGGGTGTTTCTTGAAGATATTTTTAGGAGGCAGATGGCCGACCTGGAAGGTCAGCGTAGGGTCAAGTGGAAAAACAAGAGACGGACTCTGACGGCACCCCCCCCCCACCCTCCTTTCCTTGTAGCTCTTCATATCCCCCACCGTGCAGCGATCTGTTGACTTATAAAACAGATTTTCACTGCTTATATATTTTGTAGGGGTGGCACGGCGGTCTAGTGGTTAGTGCGCAGACCTCACAGCTAGGAGACCAGGGTTCAATTCCACCCTCGGGCATGTCTGTGTGGAGTTGGCATGTTCTCCCCATGCATGCGTGGGTTTTCTCCGGGTACTCCGGTTTCCTTCCACATTCCAAAAACATGCTAGGTTAATCGGCGACTCCCAATTGTCCATAGGTATGAATGTGAATGTGAATGGTTGTTTGTCTATATGTGCCCTGTGATTGGCTGGCCACCAGTCCACGGTGTACCCCGCCTCTCGCCCAAAGACAGCTGGGATAAGCTCCAGCACCCCCCGCGACCCTCGTGAGGAAAAAGCGGTACAAAATGAATGAATGAATATATTTTGTATTATGGTTGTCTGTGAGTCGATGACTGAATGTTAAATCAATGGGGACCAATGGCAATTTATTTCAGTATAAAATCTGCTGTAACGTTTTTAATATTTGGACTAGAGAAGTGAATGAAGTGTCGATTTCGTCAAAAGCATTAGCTCTGCCTACCTTGGCTTTCTCACGTCGTAGGCAGCAGAAGAGACAGTTTTCATCAAAAGACCAGTCGGACACTTCCTCGGGCTCGCAATCTGGTTGGGGGAAGGGGGGGTCAGACAAAGAACAGACGATTGAAAGTCCTGCAATTCATCAGCGCGCACACACACACACACACACACTGCCTGCTAAGGAAATAACAGCATGATTGTGATGCCAACCAAGCTTGTTGTTGTTGTTTTTATTTCCCGAGATGGCTTCAAGCTAATTCCCATGAAAGTTTTCTTGGAATTATTAGACACGGTTCTATTCCAGCTCTTTTCTACTTTTGATGTCATTTGGCAGATTTTTGAAGAACATTAATGATTTTTAAAAAAAATATATATATATATAACATTAATAATAACTGAATTGAAACATACGTGGAATATTTCCGATGCTGGCATTTCATCCCTGTTCTATTTACATAACGCCACCTGCATGTTAACCAAGCTCCGACATTGTTTTTATAGGAGCTAACACTGAATAACTACTCTTCTGGAGTAGTGATCCGATACCAATACTTTGTGCTAATACACCTAATACAGGGGCAGCAATGGACTGAACCAAATAAATAATTTCATAGTGTTTTTTTTGGTTGGGGGGGGCATTCAGCTGGGATAGGCTCCAGCTCACCTGTGACCCAACGAAGATGAGCGGTATTGAAAATGGATGTGATTTTTGCAGTTTAAAAATGAATTTTTGCTTACTAGCGTATGTAAAAATAAGACTTGGATCAAATCGAAATGTGATGAGGGCGCAAACGTCTCTACCAATCAGATAACGTTCTTGCTCCCCACCCCCTACGTCCCTCCGCGTCCCCCTGCAGGAGCAATGAGGTCAACGTGGTGTCCTGGAGTCATGTGATCCCTCCCCCAACAACTTACGGCATTTTTAGAATATTTCTGGCTCGTCAACGTCATTTTCACTCATGCGTTATGCTAACACGCACACACACAAGGCTCATGTTCTACACATGTTAGCATCATGCACCACCACTCACGCATGCACGGCCCACATACTCCACATGTATTTCTTTTGTTGCTGTAACGTTATATATTTCAAACTAGACACGCTACAAGTGACAAAATCATGCACTCACTGGACACTTCATTAGGTACCCCCCTCTCCGATGAGATTCCATGCAAAAATTAAGCCTTTATAAAGATAATACAGCTCAGTTTCAGGGTGTTTGCAATCTTCTTATAACCTAATGCAGGCATGGCCAAGTTCTCAGAGTCGCGAAAAATAAAAGGCCACTTTTTGTAAAGCAATGCTAACAAGTGATATCGTATATACTGTATGTATTTCGAGAAACCTACATCTCTGCTTTGTCATATAGAAGAAAAATCCGAATAAGACAACCGCTTCCGGCTTGGCTGTTTTTTTTGTATTTCAACTTTATTTTTAAATAATCTTTGTAAATTTTCTTCTCGTAATATTATGAATTTATTCCGATAATAATTTTATAAATTTTTTGTCTGTCTTCATTTGTTACTTTCTTGTCAAATTTAAACTTTCAACTTTTCGTAATTATGACTTTATACCACGATATTTAGACGTTATTCTTGTAACATTAGAACTTTTTTTCCGCAAGCCAATTTTCCTAAAAAAAAGCAAACTTTTTGTTTTGTTTCTATTACAATTCTTTTAAATGTCATTTTTCTTTAATATTTCAAATTTATGCAATAAAATAAAAACATAATTTAAAAAAATGTATGTACAAAATTATTTATATAAAAATATATTAAATTTTCTCACATTATTTACGTAAAATTACTTTCTTTTTTCTCTTAATATTTTGATTTATTCTTCAGCTGTTGTATTTTTGTTGTTGTTACTTTTCTACTTAAATTATATTTGTAGAATGATCCACGTATTGAATTTCTATCCACATACGAATGAGGCCTGAGTCACATTTGAAAAAAAATCAGATGCAGGTCACATATGAGCAAAATCATTGGATTTGAGCCCAGAAGTGCCAATATCTGAATATTTCACTGGCATGACTCACTCTAGTCGACATTCTCCTGATATTTTCTCATCTTACACTTCAAAATAACTTGATTTCCACTTAGTCGTCAGTCTAAACAAGTCAAAGACGATGGACTTTATCTCTTCTTCGGTGGTTTGGCGTGTCCCGTTTGTGTATTAGATCTTTTTCACCCAGTATCTGGATGCAACTATTTAATAATGCGTCACAGTGTGGACCCGCCGTGGTGTAGTGGTTAGCGTCCTGGACTTTGGAGCGGAAGCCTCGGGTCTGAGTCCACTACTAATCACCATCGGTATTCGTCAGGAAGGGCATCCGGAATATAAAGTTCTCAAACCAAAAATAAATATGCGGATCAAAAATATCCGTAATCAGGAAAAAGCCGAAAGAAACAAAAAAGTCTGGATGCACAAAAAAAAAAAATCCCATGTGGACTTTCCCTTTTCTGTGCATAAAACTGGTCCATATGAGCTAGCTAACAATGCACGTCATTGGGAGACACCTTCGACTACTCTAGTCTACCATAAAAAAATAAAACACAAATTAAAATAGAGAAAAGGAAAATAAGAAAAGAATTAGAAGAAAAATAAAAAAGAAAGGAAGAAAAAAATAAAATAAATTATATAAAATATAATAATATAAAATAATAATAATAAAATAAAAAATATATAATTTATATAATTTTATTTATATATAATTTATATAATAAAATAATATAAAATATAAAAAAATATAAAATAATATTTAATAATAATATTTAAAAATATAGATCAAATACTGTACATATACAGACAATATATATACACACAGTATATACATTGTATATCATATATACATGAGAAACTGTTTCTCAATAAACTATGATCAAATTCAAGATGGCTACTGTACCGAAAATGTAATTATTGTGTTCACCATGTAGTTTCTAAAAGTGCAAATTCTTACTTTTATTTTCCAATCTATCTAGCTATGGCTGTACTGTGTGTTATGATAATCATAACATTTTCATTATATGGCATTTCAAGTTTCTCACCCCGAGATACTGATTCATTAACATCTGTGTGTGTGTGTGTTACCTTGGAAAAGCGTAACGTCTTTGACTACTCCCGGCCCAAACAAGCCTTCCAGGATGCTTTCAAAGCCTGCAAACCAGACGACAAACCACGTTAGGACCCAAATGTCATGTGACCACAGCTTTAATCAAGTTTTGTTTAAAAAAAAAAAAGCACTTTGTACTTTGGTGTGTGTCATTCATGCAATAATGGCGATAATGACAATAAAACAGTGCACAGTGCATGATATATATGCAGAATAATACGCTAGACACACACACACACACACACACACACACACACACACACCAATAGGTGGTAACATATCAAACACAAGGCTGGCCGGGAGCTTATTATGTGTTTGCACACACACACACACACACACACACACACACATGCTGCTCTAGACACAAAGAAGTGTGTTAGCTTTAAGACACTAGCTAATGTCACTCACTTTTTATTAACAGTAAACACTGGCTGTGCTTGTTGCCTAGCAACCACATACAGCCTCCACAGGAATCGTTTCATCATTTTCAAACCTGAGCACATTAAATACAAAACCAAAAAAACAAACAAACACCCCACTCCCGCCCACCTCAACCGCCAATACACAAAGGCGGCCAAACAAAGACTTTTCATGTGCGGAAAAGGTTCACATTGTTGACTTGGACAACGCCACACAGCAACGTTTGAACGTTTGAACTTGGCGAGATGTGAAGTGACTCCATTTCTGAATTAAGACTTAAATTAAGACTTAAATGAGGCTCATTTTGTTGTTTAACTTTAAGTCATTGAACAATAATAAGTATGACAATAATAAGTATTATAATAATTCATTCATTTTTTAACGTTTTTCCTCACGAGGTTGGTTGCTGGAGCCTATCCCAGCTGTCTTTGTGCGAGAGGCGGGGTACACCCTGGACTGGTGGCCAGCCAATCACAGGGCACATATAGACAAACAACCATTCACACTCACATTCATACCTATGGACAATTTGGAGTCGCCAATTAACCTAGCATGTTTTTTTTTTGAATGTGGGAGGAAACCGGAGTACCCGGAGAAAACCCACGCATGCACAGGGAGAACATGAAAACTCCACACAGAGATGGTTGAGGGTGGGATTGAACTCGGCTCTCCCAACTGTGAGTTCTGCGCGGTAACCACTCGACCACCGTGCAGCCCCATATGCAGTCATGGGGAAAAATATACATAAATATACATAAATAATAATAGTTGCAGGAGCCTATCCCAGCTGTCTTCGGGTGAGAGGCGGGGTACACCCTGGACTGGTGGCCAGCCAATCACAGGGCACATATAGACAAACAACCATTCACACTCACATTCATACCTATGGACAATTTGGAGTCGCCAATTAACCTAGCATGTTTTTGGAATGTGGGAGGAAACGGGAGTAGGATTGTTGTGGCATCGTTGTTTAGACATTTTGTCTAAAAATGCACTACCCCCTCTGTTTTCTTTTTTCTTCTTTTCTATCCCCTCCTGCTCCGGTCTGACCACTCCAAATTTGTAAAACAACAAAACATCATTCATTCATTAATTCATTTTCTACCGCTTATCCTCACAAGGGTTGCGGGGGTGCTGGAGCCTATCCCAGCTGTCTTCGGGCGAGAGGCGGGGTACACCCTGGACTGGTGGCCAGCCTATCACAGGGCACATATAGACAAACAACCATTCACACTCACATTCATACCTATGGACAATTTAGAGTCGGCAATTAACCTAGCATGTTTTTGGAATGTGGCAGGAAACCCACGCATGCACGGGGAGAACATGCAAACTCCACACAGGGATTGAACCCTAGTCTCCTAGCTGTGAGGTCTGCGCGCTAACCACTCGACCGCCGTGCAACCAAGTATCAGAATATTATATTGAATTACTTACACTGCACCACACTGATTATTTGATCTTTTAACCCGTTTGATTCTGCTATTTTATTTAATTTCTCTAACTCTGTAGATTATTTCCAGTTTTATTTTGAGTTATTTAATTATTTGTACCGCGGAAGGTCATTCATTGCTTGAGAGAGGAGCAATGGCATTTATGAAATGACACATCTTAATTACGCACACAAAAAGTACTTGTTGTGGGTTTTGACTTTGGATTATTATTATTATTATTATTTTATTATTTTATTTATTATTTTATTATTATCTCTTACAGCCTGTGTGTGTGTGTATATGCATGGAATCACGCCGTAAAAACAAAAATAGGGAAGTGGGTGTGGCTGTGGGGAACCCGCTTCTGAGAACGATCCGCCAACTCCAAAAACTGTCAGGTTGCTTTGCTGCTCCAGTGGAGCACATGCGGGCGACGTCAACGATTGGACAGACGGGATTACGGCACGTGATTGGCCAGATGAGATAACAGCGAGCCAGAGGCAGAAAAGATCCCGAATGTAGGTCAGCTAGCGAACACACACTCTGGGTCCAAAAGCGTTTACACATGACATGCTAGGAACATGCATGAACACACACACACACACACACATGCGCAAAGCTGTCCCCAATCTCTGAAAGCTCCACTGTGTCACTTCCTTTCACTTCATAGTCCAGCAGCACACTGACAACACACACACACACAAAAGCACTGACCATCATGTGACACATGAGCAAAAACAAGGTTGACTACTGTTGTTAGCTAACATTAATGGAATTAATGTTGTATTGTAATGCTAAAATTACAAATACAGATGAATAATATATATATTTTTAAATCAATACCGATAACTTGGCTGCACAGGGGTCCAGTGGTTAGCATGTTTGCCACATATTCAGGAGATCAGACCATAGTTCCCCACACACCAAAATAATAATGCTACATTGTTTGGATTCTCACGAGGGTCGCTGGGATGCTGGAGCCTATTTCAGTTGTCTTCTTCGGGCGAGAGGCGGGGTACAACCCTGGACTGGTGGCCAGCCAATCACAGGGCACATATAGACAAACAACCATTAACACTCACATTCATACTTCAAGATAACAGGTCTGCTTTCAATTATTGGAATACCAAAATGTTGTTGATTAATTGTATAATATTTGTTTCAGCATTCAAATTATATATATATATATATTTTAGAATTTTACAATATGAATGCGGAAATATGAGAAAAAAGTTTGCAATTACGAGAAAATATTGTTATGCTACAAGAACAAAGAAAAACCATTTAGTTCATTTTCTACCGCTTATCCTCATAAGGGTTGCAGGTGTGCTGGAGCCTATCCCAGCTGTCTTCTTCGGGCGAGAGGCAGGGTACACCCTGGACTGGTGGCCAGCCAATCACAGGGCACATATAGACAAACAACCATTCACACTCACATTCATACCTATTGGCAATTTGGAGTCACTAATTAACCTAGCATGTTTTTGGAATGTGGGAGGAAACCGGAGTACCCGGAGAAAACCCACGCATGCATGGGGAGAACATGGAAACTCCACACAGAGATGGGAATTGAACCCATATTTCCTTGCTGTGAGGTCTGTGCGCTAACCACTCGACCGCCGTCCAGTCCCGCCTTCATAGCATTCATTCATTTTCTACCGCTTATCCTCACGAGGGTCGCTGGGGTGCTGGAGCCTATCCCAGCTGAAAGTGGGAGTCACAATGCCATCTCACAAAAAACCCCACTAAACTCATCACACAGCAACTTAACACTCAACATATGTATGCTGGAGCCTATCCCAGCTGTCTTCTTCGGACGAGAGGCGGGGTACACCCTGGACTGGTGGCCAGCCAATCACAGGGCACATATAGACAAACAACCATTCACACTCACATTCATACCTCTGGACAATTTGGAGTCGCTAATTAAGCTAGCATGTTTTTGGAATGTGGGAGGAAACCGGAGTACCCGGAGAGAACCTGCGGGGAGAACATGCAAACTCCACACAGAGATTGCCACGGGTGGAATTGAACTCGGGTCTCCAAGCTGTGAGGTCTGGGAGCTAACCACTTTACCACTATGCAGCCTTTTTACAAAGTTATATACACAAATGACAAAAATGGTCCTATCTTGCAGTGTAAAAGAATACTTTTCTTGGATCCAGACGATAATCCGGATCACCCCCAAAAACTGTTTTTCCATATCTCATTCATGATAGTCTCTGAAAATTTCATCCAAATTCATTCCCAACCATTCAAGTTATTTAGAACACAAACTGATAAACTAGGTGTTAGCATGTAGGTCACACAGTTCGAATCTCAATTTTTTTTCAAAGTTTGTTATCCCGTCTGTAGCCACTGGGCAACAGGAGAGTTGGGAAATGAATGCACACACACACACAGAGGAAGTGGATGGAATGTTCGTCTTCCTTGTGACCACCGGACGACGGCTATATTTAGACGAGCATGAACATTAATAATTTAGCATGACCGAAGCCCTTGGAAGCGCGCCCCTGTGCTTTGTCCCCAACAAATCAATAGCTAATTAAGGCGAGCGCCATGTGGAGGCGGGGGGGCGGGAGGTTAAACGAGACGACACGCCGAAGCGTCAACAAAACAACCCAATCAAATATTCATACCTTGTTAGCAGTTCGAATTAGCAACAACACTCGTTCACTTCATCACAGATACCGATGCTAACGTCAGAGGTGTGGACTGGAGTCATCACCACTTGGGTTACGTTCCCATGAAGGTCAATTCTCTTTTTTTTTTTGCTCAAAGGTAATGGTAATGGTTTTATTTCATTTGAACATGCATCAGATTACAATTGAATGCATCCCATAATCAGTTCACAGTTCCACATGTCCAAAAGGAGTAGGAAGAAACAAAGCTTATTAAATCCTACCCCTCCATCTGGTACTTTTACAATCAGTAACTGTTACATTTGTTCACTTCCTGCTTTCCATATTACAGTTTACTTTTACAATCAGTAACTTACATTTGTTCACTTCCTGCATTCCATAATATAATTTAAGTTTGTTATTGTCTAATTATTTTTTATTTGTTATTTTGTAATTATTTTTGATTTTTATTTTTAAATTATTTTTTGATTTTTATTATTTAAATATTTTTAAAATTGAATTATTTTATTTTGAATTATTTGACTGTCCTAAATAAAAATTTCCAAAATTTTCAATTTTGGTTTGTTTAGTTTGTTTCTCATACTCATAATATGACAACATTTAAAAGTTCAACTCTATGCTACTAAAATTTAATTATTATTGTTATTTTATTTTTATTTTACTTTTTTCTTTTATTCTCCTAAAATTGCAACTTTTTTCTTATTAGAGCACATATTTTTTGTTTTCAAAATAGAGTGTTTTTTTCCATTTTTGCTGTTTGTTTTTTAATTTTCCAACGATTTCAGCTTTGGAAATTTTCTTCTGGTAATTATGGCTTTATTCACAATGACATTTTTTTTTTTTTTTTTTTTGTAAATTTAAAGCTGGATGTTAAAGTTTTATTTATCCAAATGCTACAAGTCGAGATTTTTTTTCAAATGCAACTCAAGCTTTGTTTATAGAGTCGTCCCTCGTTTATCGCGGTTAATTGGTTTTACCCCAAAAAGCACACATGCTGGTAAAAATAAGCATGTTACCAATAAATCTACCAATTTAAGAAAGTTTATTTACTTATATGGGTTAAGGTTTGTAGCGTTTTATACAACATTATGCATTTTTCTGGACAATAATCTTGCTCACGTTAGCCGCAGCTGCTTTGAAGGTGACAACAAGGCCACCATTGTGTCTCTCATTAAAACCGCAACATAGAAAAAACATCTCTAGCGACAAGGACACGGTGAGAAGATTCGGAATGACACGGCCAGGTCACACGACTCGTCAGCTGACAATCTGCTTCACAGACAACTGCGCGGCGTACCAAATGTGTCCATTGGCGGAATCATTGGTAGAGGTCTGCTTAATGTTGCTTGTTCATGCTAGGGTGGCCATTTTGACACGCCGATAAAGACTTCGACTTACGGATGTCATGTTTTCCGTTGTTCTGTGTCAATAAAACAATTAACAGTCAAGTCTAAGTGCGGGTATGCTAACATATCGAAACAAAATGTAACAATTTTGCAGCAAAAATAGGCTACATCTTAACAGTTCCGAGTTTATTTTCTTAGCCGATTCATCTGAAGGTGGTTGTTTCGATTATTCGAGTAATCGCTTATTTTATTTTTAAATATTTTGACATTTTTTGTCTTTGTAAAAAAAATTTTAATGACTTTTTCCCATAATATTTTGACTGTCCTAAATTCATTCATTCTTTCATTTTCTACCGCTTATCCTCACGAGGGTCGCGGGGGTGCTGGAGCCTATCCCAGCTGTCTTCGGGCGAGAGGCGGGGTACACACTGGACTGGTGGTGGTTTTCTAAGAAGTAGGATTCCTTCTTCATAAATTGAGCATTTTTGCAGTTTGAATATAGAAAACCTTCTAAATTAGAGTTCTGCGGACATGAAATAGCACCCCTATTGTCACCTAATGTGGGAGGCCGAGGGTGGAATTGAACCCTGGTCTCCTAGCTGTGAGGTCTGCGCGCTAACCACTCGACCGCCGTGCAGCCTGTCCTAAATTTAACTTTCCAAAAATTGCAATTTTGTTTTGTTTAGTTTGTTTCTCATACTCATAATATTACAACATTTAAAAGTTCAACTCTATGCTACTAAAATTGAATTATTTTTATTTTATTTTTTTCTTCTATTCTCGTAAAAATTGCAAATGTTTTCATGTTAGAGCACACATTTTTTTCTTAATATTTTTACTTTATTCTGGTAAAACTACAGCTGTTTTTTTTTTCCATTTCTGCTGTTTGTGTTTTTTAATTTTCCAACGATTTCAACTTTGTCTTTGGAAATTTTCTTAGTTATGGCTTTATTCACAATAACATAACATTCATAATTTTTTTATTAATTGGATAATCGGTTAATCATTGATTCATCGATTAATTGTTGCAGTTTGACTGTTTAAGACAAATATGGACTATATTGACAGTTACTATGGTACCCATTATGTCATTGGATGGTCATATCACCTCCTACTTCGGTACGAGGTACATTATTAAAAATAAAAAATAAAAAACTTAAAAAAAAAATTATGGAAAGCAGGAAGTGAACAAATGTTACTGATTGTAAAAGTACCAGATGGAGGGGTAGGATTTAATAAGCTTTGCTTCTTCCTACTCCTTTTGGACATGTGGAACTGTGAACTGATTATGGGATGCATTCAATTGTAATCTGATGCATGTTCAAATGAAATAAAACCATTACCATTACTAGAAGCAATGACGTCATGGTTTTGCCAGAAGATCGTAGCACTTAACAGATTAGCACAATACCACACCTGTGTGGCTCACAGCCACTAGGGGGCGTATGTTCACACACCGCTTGATTGAATCTCGTGCAACAAGAATGTTTGAGCGACAAAACAAAGAAACACATTTTTAACTGAATGCATCTGAAAAACCAAAATAACTGGCAACGATGCGTACATGACAAGTTTATCATCTCTCGTTAAACGACCGTGTGGATCCAGGCGGAGCGTTGAGAGATTTTCTGTCAGGCGGAGGCATTGTGGGTCGATAGCAAGTGATGAGCGTTAATAAAAAAAAAATAAAAAAAAGAGCAAGTTTGCGGACGCAACGATCCATTTTCTTACACTTTGCTATCACAACTCATTTTAGCAGGCAAAGCCACGGAACATGGCAATGACATCACACTCACCGTCATCGAGTGTGTGTGTGTGTGTGTGCATGAACACAAAGACAGCATTTCCCAGGGCATGTGTGTGTATAGGATGGGCCAAAGGCGTGGCAACACATGCACACGCACACTAAATGCGGCGTGTCGATTCAATCTGACAGCTTCTCGGCGAACCAAATCCCTAATCTCATCTCTTTTTTTTTTTTCTTCTTCTGAAGAAAGTGGAGATGAGCTCAAAGGAGGCTGACGTGCGCTGACAACACACACACACACACACACACACATTTATTAAAAACACAATTTAAATCAAAAACTGCTGGAGTTTGTAATCGATTGTACAAATCAACACAATGGTTCACGGTAGCCATGGCAACCAGGAAACACTTTCTACACACACACACACACACATACACACACACATGTTGGTCATTTCAGTCCAATTAGTGCTCTAATGAACTAATTAAGAGCCGAGAAGAAGCAGGAAGGAGGCTGCGTTGACGTCAGCACCTCCCAGTTACCTCTCTGCTCTCTGGTCCCTGTCCCTTTCACCTCCTCGCCCGCTAAGACGCGGACGAGAGCAAGGCAGTAGAAGCTCAGGCATGTGAACGTGCTAACGAGAAGCTAATTGATTGCTAATTGCAGTTAACAGCTAGATGGGAGGTCGGGGGTGCCTGTGTTCAGGTGGAAGGAACGATGCCAATTCGTTTAGCAGCTAACCTGCTAAAGAAGATGGTGGAATGGAGCTGTTGAGGATGCCTGGAGGTTCTTCACGTCCTCAAACTCTTCTGCCAACTAAATACTGACAAAAGGAATAATTATTTCATAATATTACGAATAAAATCAATTAAATTTTCAGCGTAAAGGTGCAAACAGACACACTCATAAAAACTTCGCGGAGAAACTTCCACAGCTAATTTGGCACCTTTCCCGCCGAATTTCACACCTGATTAAATGGCAACTTGGCACGGCCCAGGGCGGCGGCGGCGGCAACAACAACATCTGGAGCGCCTCTTTAAAACATCTGCTACAAAGCCCCAAGAACTTTCTACACAAATTAACTCAAATTTACGCTTTCCTGGACAGCAAAGTATTACAATTACAACCTTGAAAGTGTACAAATATTTCATAAGGGAACCAGACGTCCCCCGTCCACCATGATGTCCCCACTGTTGTGTGAGCAAGCCACCGACAGTTGGGTCTTAGGCTATGTCTAGCTAGCATGTGATGCCTGGTTTGGGCATCATTGTACGGAGAACCAGGCGGACCAGCAGAGCATTGTGGAACACAAAGACAATGATGACCATCCACTACATTCCAACCAAGATGGACCAAGATGGACATCCAAAACCGTCAACAAACTACAAAATACCTCCACCTGCTCCCGTGAACACATTACCCCGGTCCTTAAAAACCTCCACCGGCTTCCCGTCCCCCCAACGTATCAATTTCAAAGTCCTTCTCATCACCGACAAAGCTCTCCACAATCTGACCCCCTCCATACCTCACAGACCTCCTTGGTAAGACCAAGTTCCATTAGAACAGGTCTGGCACTCCCCTGTAAGACCAAGTTCCGAACCTGGGGAGACAGAGCCTTCTCCATTGCTGCCCCCACCCTCTTTGCCCCATTCACTCCGTGCTTGCCCCGACCTTCCCAACTTCCAAAAACAACCCAAAACTCACCTGTTTAAATCCGTTTTTAATGTCTAACTTATTATACCTGACTGCTGCGCCCCACCCCTCCCCGCTTTTAGCCTTGTTTTAGCTCTGAATTAATGTATGGATATTGTATTTTAATGCATCTTTTACTCTGTTTTTACTCAACTCTATTTTTATTTTATTTTATATTTTTCTCTACAGTAAAGCGTCTTTGAGTACTCTGAAAAGCGCTATACAAATAAAATGTTCATTCATTCATTCACTCAGCTGGAGCCTATCCCAGCTGTCTTCGGGCGAGAGGCGAGGTATACACCCTGGACTGGTGGCCAGCCAGCCAATCACAGGGCACATATAGACAAACAACCATTCACACAATTTGGAGTCGCTAATTAACCTAGCATGTTTTTTTTTTTGGAATGTGGGAGGAAACCGGAGTACCCGGAGAAAACCCACGCATGCACGGGGAGAACATGCAAACTCCACACAGAGATGGCCGAGGGTGGAATTGAACCCTGGTCTCCTAACTGTGAGGTCTGCGCGCTAACCACTCGACTGCCGTGCAACCAAGTATCAATATTATATTGAATTACTTACACTGTGTCACACTGATTATTTGACCTTTAACAGTACTTGTTGTGGGTTTTGACTTTGGATTATTTTGTATTTTATATATTGTTTTATTTTTTTTTTATATTCTATTAGGAAGTGTCCCGTTACCCTTAGTAGCTGGCAAGGAGTGAACATGCAAATTACACACAGAGATAGCCGAGGGTGGAATTGAACCCTGGTCTCCTAGCTGTGAGGTCTGCGCGCTAACCACTCGACCGCCGTGCAACCAAGTATCAGAATGCAACCCGTCACTTTGTTCATAGACTGACAAAATCAATTTTATTTCTGGTCTGTTGCACAGATGATTGCGTCATGGTCTGGGACTGTATGAGTGCTGTCTGAACTGGGGGGGAGCTGCGGTTCAAATTTTGGAAAAGGTGAATTCCACAGAAAGTCAACACACAGTCAAAGCATGACGACGTGGGTAGGATCACAGTCTTGCGGATGCACGAGTGCTGCCAACACCAGTGGCGCTGCGGTTCATCTTGAATTCCAACATGAAGTATGACATTGTGAAGCCAAACCCGCATCCGAGATGACAAGTAAGAGTGATGGATCGGCATCCGCCATCTCCACCAGTGATGTCATGGCGGTGGAGTGGAAGAGGATTCCAGCACTAAAAAGAACCGCACGACTACCACAACCTGACCTTTGACCAATCAATCGTGTTCTTCTCTTAATCGCAACAATAGGACCTGATAGTTCCACGGAGAACTGAAACCAGACCCTGACTAGACCTTTCGAGCCTTTTACTCCAGGTTGGTTCGCTCCTGTGCAATATTTTCCACAAAGCTTGAAGGTTGCACAAAAAGAAGGACAAGTAGAAAAAAAAACCCTGACTGAATCACAACAAAAGGAGGAAGCTAGGAAGATGCCCGGAGAGCAAGGTAATGTTTTTTTTTTTTTTTATCTTCAGTTTTCTTCACCAACCCTCTTTAAATTCTTTTCAGGCTCAGCAACAAATTAGTCAGCTGAAAGGCTTTTTAGCAGCAACATCCAGAACGACTATATCTATAAGAGACTCCTTTTCATACAGCTGACGCCGCCGACCTTGCCTTTTCACGCGCGCCCTGCTGCTGTCACACCAGTGGGGGCGCCGACCGGCAAAAAAAAAATTCTTTTTTGAATTACTGTTTAGCGTGCATGTACAAGGTCTACATGGATGGTGTTACTATGAAAATAAAGGCTTTGATAGATGCTGTGGATTGGAAAATGTACCTACATTAGTTTTACTACCGCAGAAGAGTAAATCAAGCTGCTTGTTGTGCGAGTTTTAGCGGAAGTGTGATGACTGAAGTGCAATTGGAAAGGCCAAAGTGGCAGCTTTCAAACACGGCGAAGTTTGTGGCATTGCTGTTTTTATGTTTTATGGTAATGGTTTTATTTCATTTGAACATGCATCAGATTACAATTGAGTGCATCCCATAATCAGTTCACAGTTCTACATGTCCAAAAGGAGTAGGAAGAAGCAAAGCTTATTAAATTCCACCCCTCCATCTGGTACTTTTACAATCAATAACTGTTACATTTGTTCACTTCCTGCTTTCCTAATATAGTTTAAGTTTTTTCATTTCCTGTTTTTAATTTTTTTTAATTTAAAAGCGGTAGAAAATGAATGATTGAATGAATTTAAAATTTTAATTATTTTTTTAATTTGAATGAATTAATGAATTTAAATTTAATTGTTTTAATTTTAATTTTAGTGAATGAATGAATTAATTTAAATTTAATTTTTTAATTTTAATTTAAATTTAATTACTATAATTATTTTTTCCACTGAAAATTGCCCCCAATCGTAGAAATAAACATCACATAGAACACTGAGCTAATTCCGTGCATAGTGGCCTGGCTCCTCTGCTAACCTGATGGATTATTATTATTATTTATTATTGCGTATTACTGCACTACAAATTTGACGTGATGTCATTTTGAAATTTTGGCAGAGCTGGCCAGAAATGTCAGATATAATGTTGATAACACAAATACCTCATAAGAATTTCATTTAAAAGCAGATATCGAGCAACTTCTATGGTTTTCTTACAATAACCAAAATCACGTAAGTTTGTACGTCAATAGCTATAGTGTTGTACTTACAAATAATAATGAGACGTAGAGTACATACAGTACTTGCATGACGACAATCACGTGATGACCGTTTCCAAATAAGAACGCGGAGCAAAGTGCAAGTTCTCTGAGACTTTTCCCACACGTTAAAAAATCAAAGATGCTTCTGTCACAAGTCCAACACAAGCATGAAAATCTTCATTTGGAAAGTCCATATGGATCACATGACATCCATAGAGCACTTCAATACGCAACAATGCTTTGAACATGAAAGTACGAAGTATATTCACCATTGTTTTCTGTGACTTTGGCCATGTTTCAAATGTAGTAAAAAAACCAAAAAAAAAACAGACCTTAAACTGTATTATGGAAAGCAGGAAGTGAACAAATGTAACAGTTACTGTAAAAGTACCAGATGGAGGGGTAGGATTTAATAAGCTTTGCTTCTTCCTACTCCTTTTGGACATGTGGAACTGTGAACTGATTATGTGATGCATTCAATTGTAATCTGATACATGTTCAAATGAAATAAAACCATTACCATGTTCACACGGGAACGGATCACTGGGTGAAAATGATGTAATACGCAGGGTACACCGACTACGTGTGGCACTGTAAACATGTACACAGAAAAGAAAATACCGTTTTAGGGCACCCGGAACGCCAACTTCCGTAAGTGCTGCCACCTAACGATCGGAGGTTTAAATAAAAATCAGAAATGAACCTTTGCCGTATCTGCACTTGAATAAATACCATATACAGTCTATGATAAATGCCTAAAAATATCCATATCATACTTTGTAATATCGATACAGTATCATGGAACAAAGTATCACGATATATGGCCAAAATAATATTTTCTTACACCCCTAATGGATATTAGTATTTGTATTCCGAATTTCCAGCTTTGGGCGTCAGGGGTTTAACTATAATTACTATAATTACCAAAACAAACAAATGCACCGCATTTACATAAGACAAAGTAATATAAGAGAAAGTAATAAACACTCCTTACAATGGTAGAGGAAACACTGCTGTTATTGTTATGGTTCTGTTAACGGTGGGGAACGGAAAGACGAAACCAAATCAATGAATCCATGATGCGTCGTGAAGGCCACTCCTCCCTTGACCTACATTCCACTTGGCAAAAGGTCGCTGCGAGCGATGGCGACAGATTTGGAGCGACATGAGGCCGGCCGGGCGAGGAGCTGAGCTACTGGAGAGAAGAAAATCCAATTTGCGAACGCGGGACCTAGGCCACCTAACACGGACCGAGACAGCCGCTCGGGGAAAAGGGAAGAGGGTGGGGTGGGGGGGTGCGGAGCTTATTTTGTTGACGCTGTTAATTCTGGTGGTCACAGCCAGAGGTGAGGCGGACCCAGTGGATCCAATTTGAAAAATCTCAAAGAAAAATAATCTGAGGCGGCGACTAACAAGCCAGCAAACAAACAAAAAAAGTTTTGTTTTCATAAAAGACCTCCAAAAAAGTTACTTTTGAGACTCCCAAAGAAAAATAGACTGCATAATCTCCGCCTCGTTTGAAAAAGTCAGAACTAATTTGTATTGTACAATGAAGAAGGGGGCGGGGCTAGCAGAAGGTAGGCGATCGTGCTCCAGCCAGTGGTTGCAATTCACCATTAAAAGGAGAGAAGGAGGAGAAGGACAGGGAGGAAGGGAAGAAGAAGAATAACAAGAAGGAGGTGCAGGGAGGACAATGAGGGGAAGAAGAAGAATAACAAGAAGGAGGTGCAGGGAGGACAATGAAGGGAAGAAGAAGAATAACAAGAAGGAGGTGCAGGGAGGACAATGACAGGAAGAAGAAGAAGAATAACAAGAAGGAGGTGCAGGGAAGACAATGAGGGGAAGAAGAAGAATAACAAGAAGGAGGTGCAGGGTTGAGAAGGGAGAAGAGTAAGAGAAGGCGAAAAAGGAAAAGAAGTAGTCTGGTGGGCGGAGCTTTTTATTTGTGCTCTTTAGCCTTCATGATTGATTGGCTGATTGGCCAGTCCAGGGTGTATCCCGCCTCTTGCCCCAAGTAATGGTAATGGAAGATGTTCATAAGTACTTGTACATACGTAAGTACTTCCGACTTAGATGAAAATTCAACAAAACGTTGGTAATGGAAGACGTTCATAAGTACTTGTACATAAGTAGTTCCAACTTAGATGAAAATTCAACTAAACGTTGGTAATGGAAGACGTTCATAAGTACTTCTGACTTAGATGAAAATTCAACAAAACATTGGTAATGGAAGACGTTCATAAGTACTTGTACATAAGTACTTCCGACTTAGATGAAAATTCAACTAAACGTTGGTAATGGAAGACGTTCATAAGTACTTCCGACTTCGATGAAAATTCAACAAAACATTGGTAATGGAAGACGTTCATAAGTACTTGTACATAAGTACTTCCGACTTAGATGAAAATTCAACTAAACGTTGGTAATGGAAGACGTTCATAAGTACATGTAACGGTCATGATGTGCAAATGCGTCAACATCACTCGCCACTTAACAGCGACTAAAAGTTCCTGGCCGTTTGGTGGAGGAAAAAAAAATCAGTCCTTCGACATCTTCAACCTTGAGCTTTTTCATCAGCTCTTTCTTTACCTTCTTTTTATGCTATTTCTGCAGCGCTGTCGTCACGGAAACCAGCGATTCTCCCTCCGACAATAGACGTATTGAGATATTTGGCACAGGACACACACACACACAAACGTGATGACAAAGGCGCACAAATTGAAAAAGGAAGAGTGATGCCCGGCCACTAACTCACGACTCAAACGTAAACATTGCAGTGCATCAAATGGGCCTCCCTTTGGAACAATCAATTGTTGATCCATTGTCCATCAATCGGAGTTCCCGCGGTTTCTGCCGTTACAAAGACGTGCTTTGACCTTTCGGGTGGCGTGGCCTTTTAAGGAGACATGTACAGCGGCTGGGGGCGGGGGGGGGGGGCAGGGTGGATGTTGTACGGAGAAATTTCTTACGGAACACGCCGCCGACGTTTACATGTTTTTGTTTGCCGGCCGCCATCAGCCAGCTGTGAGGATTGGCTGAAATGTGGGTGAGCTAACGAGGTCAGGGGGCCCCGGGCCCTCAGCTGTCAAATCAAAGACATATTTTGGACTCTGTGAGCGTGTGTGTGTGTGTGTGCGCTCAGGCCTCTTGTTATCATATGATGTTCACATGAAGTCGAGCCGCAGGGGGAGGACAAAGAAACTGCCGGGCCGCTCACAAAGCTCATTTTCTTTGTCTTCTCTGAGATCGTCTTCGTCTCATTTGGACAAGAGTGAACTCAACTTTGACCTATTTGCTAATACACACACACACACACAATATAGTCGCATGACAGTGCATGATTGCTGCTTGTTGACATGACTAAACAACACCGTTTGCACCAGCATGCTAGCATGATGCTACCTGGGTATTGTATATACGGGGGATTGACCGGGATTTATTGTGTTGCTTTTCAGTTTTGCACCATCGCCTCGCTCCTAGCAAACAATGCACAACGATGAGCCGATTCAGGAAACAATACAAGCAGTTGATGTTTGCTAAATACACCTCGTACTTTGGTACGTGACAAAAAATGTTATTACATTAAATTAAATTTAAAAAAAAAAATAAAAAATAACAAATATATATTAGTATGTGCCCTGTGATTGGCTGGCGACCAGTCCAGGGTGTACCCCGCCTCTCGCCCGAAGACAGCTGGGATAGGCTCCAGCACCCCCGCGACCCTCGTGAGGAAAAAGCGGTAGAAAATGAATGAATGAATGAATGAATGAAATATATATTAGGAAAACAGGAAGTGAACAAATGAGGGGTAGGATTTAATAAACTTTGCTTCTTAACAAGTTGAACTACATTGACAAGGATACAAGGATGAAGAGTCTTGAACCAGTCATGATGTGCTATATATATCACTATATTGACACTTACTATGGTACCCATTATGTCATTGGATGCTCATATCACCTCGTACTTCGGTACGTGACAAAAAACTAAAATAAAAATAATTTATACAAAATAAAAAAAATTTAAAATTATTTTTTTTATTAAAAAAATAAAATTTAAAAATAAAAAAATACTTAAATTATATTAGGAAAGCAGGAAGTGAACAAAAGTAACAGTTACTGATTGTAAAAGTACCAGATGGAGGGGTAGGATTTAATAAGCTTTGCTTCTTCCTACTCCTTTTGGACATGTGGAACTGTGAACTGATTATGGGATGCATTCAATTGTAATCTGATGCATGTTCAAGTGAAATAAAACCATTACCATTACCATTACCAAATGGTTTAAGCCAAAACACGCAAGCTCAATGTTAGCATAAAATAAATACTCGAAAGCATGAAAGGAGTCCAGCTCGACACACAAAACGCTTTGTTGTTGTCTTTTGATCTGCTGATTTTTTTTTTAGAAATTTAAGCAGCCTGCGGCGGAGCTGAGAGCAGCAGCCATTTAGGATAACGTGCTGTACTGACTTTAATAGCGCACGTGATGCAAGAACACACACACACACACACAAACAGGAAGATTTACTTAACAACAAGATTAAGCAGTGCAAACCTTCAGAGAGCATGCCTGGAACAATATCTGACATATCTGTATGTCACTGACCCCCCACACCTACACCCGACCCCCCAACCCACCCGGCCACCCACCCACACTCACAGACACACACACACACACACACACACACATACACACTGAGGTTTAACAAGTGATCATAAATATTTCCCTTTTTGAAAATCAAAGGTCCGTTGTACTCTCTTAATTTTATGCTACTGCTGCTTTTGTGTATATGTGTGTGTGTGTGTGTGTGTGTGTGTGTGTGTGTGTGTGTGTGTGATGGAGTCCACAAGCAAGAGTGGGGGCGGGTCTCTCCAGTCTAATATTGACACACAGGAGCAGAGGAGGCTGCCTGCATTAATATTAGATATTATCGCTAATTTAGAGGCATGTTCCTTTTATTGGCTTCACGTGCACACACACAGCGAAGTATGTGTGTGTGTGTGTGTGTGTGTGTGTTTACATTAAAATCCTTGAAGTGTCCCTCCTGGCAGTCCAAAGGTGGGACAGTCCAAAGTGCCCCTGATAGGCCGGGACACACCTCAGTGTTAAAAACACACAACTCATTAACCAGAATTTTTCTGGAAGAGGTGAAAAAAAATTGAGGCTGCACGGCGGTCGAGTGGTTAGCGCAGACCTCACAGCACATTCAATCCCACCCTCGGCCATCTCTGTGTGGAGTTTGCATGTTCTCCCCCCGTGCATGCGTGGGTTTTCTCCGGGTATTCTGGTTTCCTCCCACATTCCAAAAAAAACATGCAAGGTTAATTAGCAACTCCAAATTGTCCATAGGTATGGATGTGAGTGTGAATGGTTGTTTGTCTATATGTGCCCTGTGATTGGCTGGCTGGCGACCAGTCCAGGAAGTACCCCGCCTCTCGCCTGAAAACAGCTGGGATAGGCTCCAGCAACCCTCGTGAAGAAAAGCGGTAGAAAATGAATGAATGAATGGCAAAATTAACTGAAATACGTCATTAAGACGGCTGCACGGTGATCAAGTGGTTAGCGCGCAGACCTCACAGCTAGGAGACCTGGGTTCAATTCCACTATCTCTGTGTGGAGTTTGCATGTTCTCCCCGTGCATGCGTGGGATTTCTCCGGGTACTCCGGTTTCCTCCCACATTCCAAAAACATGCTCGGTTAATTAGCGACTCCAAATTGTCCATAGGTATGAATGTGAGTGTGAATGGTTGTTTGTCTATATTCGACCAGAACCTTGAAAAAATACACCTCTAATGTCTTCAAGCATCTTTTGTGTTCCTCCTGCGTTACTCCACTGGAATCAGACGTTCCGATGGAACTTGACTTCCTCTAACGTCTCTCGCCGCCTCTTCAATGACAGCCCTTCAATCAAAGGCCAGCGTTCCGGCTGCCTCCCGTCTCCTCGTTCGCCTTTGATTATCTTCACGAGGTGGCTCTTGTGGTTTTTTCGATGGTGCACATCGTGTAACGTGATCATCACGGCACAGAGACGCCATTGTTGCGGGTTGCTGTTGAAGCCTTGGCGTGTTAATGTAGCGCGGAAAACATGTTACACGCACCGTCTCGGAGGAGAACATAGGAGAACATGAAGTGCTGACAAAAAAAAAGATCCTCTATAACGAACGAGGACACACACACCCACAAACTTGAGAACTATTTTTTTTTTGCAACAGAAGCAAAAAAACTCTCTTACAGTGAACTTTGACCCCTGCATTCCTTCACTGATGCTAAACACGACCTTCAACCTTAGCATGTCAACAAGTAGTTTCACAATAAAAGCGCAGCAAAGTGATGTATCTCACCGGTACAAGACAGAACCTCCGAGTCGGAATGTGATGGGGCGACTTTCCTTCCCCACAAATCTAGAACCCGTACCCTCGTTCCTCTTCTCCTGACGATGATGTTACACATCGGCGTCACACACACACTGACTTCGCTGTTGTCTCGAAAATGCGACAACGGGACAAACTAACCAGCGGACCACAAAGGAGGCGGAAAACATCTTTGATTTATGATGCAGAACCAAAATAAAGAACCTCCTTGAAGGCTAAAAACGAGATTCCAGCTCATATCTCTTTCTTAGAAATAATTTTTCATCCGCACATTCACACACACACACACACACACACACGAGATGGAGCGCAAGCAGCAGCAACATTAGCTGGAGGAGGCGTTTATGTTAAAAATAAAAGCGACACATCACATTTGACGCCGGCAAATATGGAGTCTGCGCCCACGCTTCAATTAAGTCTGAGACTCAAGTGTCTGCAGCTGCACTCTGTGCACACGTGCACAGCATCTTCTCGGAGAAGTGAATCACGCCTTGAAGAACTAACTTCATGTGGGGGGGTAACTTGTGCAGTGTCGAGAGGGAAAAAAAAAACTCTTGACCATCTTTTGTTGAAGCATGTAAACAATTACAGCGGCGGTCTAAAAAGACAAGTCGTTCCAGAATGCTTGGTCGACCTCCGTGACTAATTTGTCCCGCAGAAAAGGATGCAAATAGAATTAATCAGTTCCAGGGTCAAACTGTGGCCATCATAAAGCCTTTATGGCTTGTAGAGTTCGTGTTCATTCATTCATTTTCTACCGCTTTTCCCTCACGAGGGTCGCGGGGGGTGCTGGAGCCTATCCCAGCTGTCTTTGGACGAGAGGCGGGGTACACCCTGGACTGGTGGCCAGCCAATCACAGGGCACATATAGACAAACAACCATTCACACTCACATTCATACCTATGGACAATTTGGAGTCGCTAATTAACCTAGCATGTTTTTGGAATGTGGGTGGAAACCGGATGAAAAAACATTTTTTTTTTTGCTTAAAAAGTCCTATATTTTAATGAGACATAAGTTGTAATTGTACAAGATGAAAGTTGTATTTAATTTTAGAAAAAAAGCAACACTTTTGCTTAGAAAAGTCATCATTTTTATGAGGAAAATACTGCAACTTTCCAAGAAAACATCAAACTCGTGCGACAAAATAAAATTTAAAAAATTTAAAAAATGAAAGTCATATCGTTATGAGAAAAAAAATGTGAATTTAAAGGAAAAACTCCAAATTTTACAACTGAACTGTTGTAAAATTCAGTTTAGTCAAAAACAAAATAAAATTAAAACAAAAACAACAATTGCGATCATTCCTCCATGGTTACATTTAACAAAGCGTTATTATTAAAAAAGCAAAACATACAGTAAATAAAACCGCAAAGTCAAAATAAAGACATGTCACTCATGAATGGACAGATGAAGACAAACATCTCGGAGAAAGGATGCTGACTTGACCACCTTCACAATAAAAGCTGGGAGAGGAAGATTTAAAACACCAGTGACATTTCTCCTGACGCTCACTGGAGTGACAGCAATCTTAGCTTGACCTTCACCCTTGCTAGTGGCTGTGTGTGTGTGTGCGCGCGTGCACGTGTGTGTGCGCGTGCACGTGTGTGTGCGCGTGCACGTGTGCGTGCACGCTCCGCTGGGCTTGACACCTAAGTGAGGGTGACAGAGGAGGGCTGAGAGCCTGAAGCTCGCCCGGCCTTCACACAGCTGCCTGTGTCACCGACACTCAAGTGTGTGTGTGTGTGTGTGTGTGTGTGTGTACAAAACCGTGATGGTCTGTGAAGATCAAACTACTGCTGACTAATCAGAGACTGAATCCAAATCGGCTCCAGATTTGTCAGCAATGTAAACACACTGCATACAATCCAACCGACATCATTCAACTTCCTGTCTGCCGCGGCAGCCACTTTCAAAATGAGGCTCTACAGTGGTCGAGTGGTTAGCGCGCAGACCTCACAGCTAGAGGATCAGGGTTCAATTCCACCTTCTCCGGGTACTCCGGTTTCCTCCCACATTCCAAAAACATGCTAAGTTAATTAGCGACTCCAAATTGTCCATAGGTATGAATGTGAGTGTGAATGGTTGTTTGTCTTATCCAACCGAACATCTCGAGAAAAACTTCGCCATCATCATCGTCTTATTTCGTTTTATTTTGAATCTAAGAACGCAGAGGAAGTCATTCAACTTCCTGTCTGCCGCAGCAGCCACTTTCACGCCGTCATCGCAGTTGATATTTCAATCGTGCAGGTGACAGGATGGCGTGAAAAGGATCCACAGGGGAAGAAGAGGATGTCTCACTCTGCTGGGAGTTGCGGGAAACGTAAAAAAAGGCACTCCAGCGTCCTCGCTAACGAGCTCTTTAAAGGTGTAATCAGATTACTCGCGGGATGAGCGCTGATGCGAGCGCCGACGCAAATGAACAAACCCGAAGAACGTGCGTGTGTGTACCTCGAGTGAAGATATTCTCGAAAAAAAAACCCTGTCAGCGTTTGTCCTGCTCTGCTTTGTCCTCAAAGGGATTTAGTGGAAAAGGCGGCAGCACTCAGTGACCACAAGGAGACCTTTGCTGGTTTTACACACAAATGGAGCAGAGAAAATGGGCCAGGAGGCCATTATGCTTGGGAGTTGAACAATGCTAACAACACAACCGGGCCTGGATGCTTCTACGGGACACACAAAATCACCGCAAAGCAGAAAGCAACAATGACACAACGCCGATACGGGACAGACAATGCATTAAAATGTCAAACAATTTCACAAACAATTTCCCCTTTTAAGATTTTGATTTGATTGATTGATTTGATTTTTTGCCAGGCTGCACGGCGGTCGAGTGGTTAGCGTCCCAAACTTTTGTACCAAAACTGGGGCGTATGATAACTGGGGTTTCACATAGGATTGCCTTTAGCGTTTTTAATGTACAAAATGGGGCTGCACAGTGGTCGAATGGTTAGCGCGCAGACCTCACAGCTAGAGGACCAGGGTTCAATTCCACCCTCGGCCATCTCTGTGTGGAATTTGCATGTTCTCCCCGTGCATGCGTGGGTTTTCCTCTCACATTCCAAAAACATGCTAGGTTAATTAGTGACTCCAAATTGTCCATAGGTGTGAATGGTTGTTTGCCTCGGAGTTCAATCCCAAACTTTTGTACCAAAACTGGGGCGTATGATAACTGGGGTTTCACATTGCATTGCCTTTAGCGTTTTTAACGTACAAAATGGGGCTGCACAGTGGTCGAATGGTTGGACCTCACAGCTAGAGGACCAGGGTTCAATTCCACCCTCGGCCATCTCTGTGTGGAGTTTGCATGTTCTCCCTGTGCATGCGTGGGTTTTCTCCGGGTACTCCGGTTTCCTCCCACATTCCAAAAACATGCTAGGTTAATTAGCGACTCCAAATTGTCCATAGGTATGAATGTGAGTGTGAATGGTTGTTTGTCTATATGTGCCCTGTGATTGGCTGGCCACCAGTCCAGGGTGTACCCCGCCTCTCGCCCAAAGAAGACAGCTGGGATAGGCTCCAGCACCCCCCGTGACTCTCATGAGGATAAGCGGTAGAAAATGAATGAATGAATGATTTTTTGCCGGGCTGCACGGGGGTCAAGTGGTTAGCGTGCACATCTCACAGCTAGGAGACCCAGTGTGCCCAGCCTCTCACCCAAAGCTGGGATAGGTTCAAGCATCCCGCGACCCTCGTGAGGATAAGCGGTAGAAAATGAATGAATGAATGTATTCATTGTTTGTGTTAATGGGCAGACCACTACTTTTGCACCTTTAGTACCTTTAGAGCCCACAACAAGAAATACATTGCTCAGTGAAAAGTAGCAGTTTTTATCTTTGTAGAGCACTGTTTCCCTGACGCTGACAACTTTGGGGGCGCTGTATAGAAAATTAATTAGAATTAAATTAACGTGGGGGCTGCACGGCGTGTTCTCCCCGTGCATGCGTGGGTTTTCTCCGGGTACTCCGTTTTCCTCCCACATTCCAAAAACATGCTAGGTTAATTAGCGACTCCAAATTGTCCATAGGTATGAATGTGAGTGTGAATGGTTGTTTGTCTATATGTGCCCTGTGATTGGCTGGCCACCAGTCCAGGGTGTACGCCCGAAGACAGCTGGGATAGGCTCCTGCACCCCTGTGACCTTTGTGAGGATAAGCAGTAGAAAATGAATGAATGAATGATTGATTTTTTACCCGTCACCGTGCCATCAAACGCAAATTGGACAGCACGATAGAAGCGACGAACAAAAGAGTGCAGCGGCGCCATTTTGGTGCCAGGCGAAGGTGAAACTTGGTCACATTGAGGCGACTTGGTGACCGAGAGAATCGAGGGCATTAACGTCTTATTTTTGGATGGTCCGCTAAGTGCTCCTGCCATGTTTTAAGCCTGCAGAGAAGCCCCTCCCCCGCCTAGCGTCCATTGTTCTGTGAACGCTCATCACAGACGAGCACCTGATCTCTGGTAGAGACAAATTAAACGCCATGGCAACCGCTGTCATGCTAGTCATGGTGCTAATGGAAATATATGGAGGCTGCCAATCAACAAATCAATGAACACATCCACGATTACGTCTCTTAAGCCTTTTTCAAAGGGCATTTAGTCAGGGTGCCGCCATGACGGTTTGCTATGTTTTATGTACAGTAATGAACCAAATGACAGCGTTGTGGTTAATACAAAACCAACATGCAAAGTTTGGACCCCCCCCCCCTGCTGACATGACAACGAATACAGTCCATCCAACAAGCGAGGCTCACGCCGACTCGGCCTCGCCTGCTCAGCTCTCTTACTGTCTCGTTAGCGCAGCAAGAGGTGCCTCTTAATAGTAATTAATTGTTCACGGACGTCCGGGTGACACTGGCTTTAATTTCATTAGGAGCTAATTCTCGCAGAGGTTCACAGAGGCGGACTGGGGGGTGGATGGGGGGGCTTTGTTAGCATGCTTTGTGTTAATGTGTGACTTTGAGTGTGCTAAATCAATTGCAGATTATTGCAAGGGTATACCTAAAGTGTGGAGATACTATATATACATATAATATAGACAACATACATAAAAAAAACATATTTTGGGTGAACTTAAATTAAATATTATTTTAATAATAATATTTGTAACATTTAATCAATGAAAATATATGATTTACTTCAATACAAATAATGTATTAGAAAATACATTAAATCAAATATATATTATGTTGTGTTTATATTATAATTGTTTTAAGTACAACATTTTTATTTTTTAATAAAAAAAATTTAAACCCTTTTTTATAAATATATGCATTTTTTAGAACTATTATTGTTTATTATAATCAAATATATATTGTATTACGTTTATATTATAATTTTTTCAATTACAAAATTTTCTTTTTTTAAATAATTTTTTAAAACCCTTTTTATAAATATTTATTTTATTTTTTTAATTAAATATTTTTTAGCCCTTTTTATAAATATATGCATTTTTTAGAACTATTATTGTTTATTATAATCAAATATATATTATATTAGGTCTATATTATATTTTTTTAATTACAAAATTTTAATTTTTTTAATTAAATATTTTTTAGCCCTTTTTTATAAATATATGCATTTTTTTAGAACTATTATTGTTTATTATAATAAAATATATATTATATTAGGTTTATATTGTAATTTTTTTCAATGACAAAATTTTAATTTTTTAAATTAAATATTTTTTAGCCCTTTTTTTTATAAATGTATGCATTTTTTAGAACTATTATTATACCTGCTGTGAGAGCATTTAAAACTGCAATTAAAAAAATTGTCTGTTCTGACAATGACACTAGGTGCCTGTCTCCCCATACAATTACTGACCCCTAGTGGCCGACGTAGACTACTACATTCACAATTAGAATGCTACTTCTGCTTTGCATTTGTACTTTAATATTTTTTTTAGTTCATTTAGCCATGCTTATGCTTGAAAATGCTTCTTAAAACCGGGAATACGTATAATTAAGTATGTATTTTATGTCATTTATTCATGAATTACTTTTTTACTTACTTATACTTACTTTTTTAATTACTTAGTTAGCCTTTTTAACACATTTCAAGCAACAACATTTTGGGGTTTTTTTTCTGTCTTGCACAAGACCTGAGCTGCTTACCTGAAATTACTGCTTTTTTTTACCGCTTTCCCTCAGTTGTGTTCCCATTGAGAGGCTCGGCCATGTGGAACAAGAACATCCACATAGCACGCATTCTTGGACAAATCCTCCCAAACGACACAATCCACTAAACGGCTGACCTTCGGCCTCTGAGCACGGCAAAAATAAAAAAAAATAAAAACACACCTTGCGGCACTCAAACACGACCAATCGACGTCCCAAACTGGTTCCTTGAAACACACACTTTATGACAGTGATCAAAAGCTCTGGGGAAAAAAAAACTGCACAAATATGACCTTCCACACAAAAGAGGCCATTATTGAAGAAGGAATTCACAAAAAGGGAGGGCGGGCCCAAGCAAACATTCTGTGTGTGTGTGTGTGTGTGTGTGTGTGTGTAGTCAAAATAGTGAGCTCACATGGTGTCTATATCCTTACAAGTGTACCAAAAGGGTCACATAACTAGCCAAAGAAGGCATACCCACACAATGGAAGGCTTACATAGATTTGGGGCAGAAGGAGTACACAATGTTCACATTTGAAGGGAAACTCCCCACTGTCATTAATTTTATCTTGTACATTTGTATTTGTAATGTCTTCATATATATATATATATATATATATATATATATATATATATATATATACGTATATATGTTTATTATTTACTGGGACTAACTCGTCTCCACCCACCATGAATCTTAGAGATGATTCATGATGATTACTGGAAAAAAATACAAAATAACTAAAAAAAAAAACAAAAAAACAAAACAAAACAATGTAAGCCCCACACAGCCAAAAAAGACCCAGATCTGAATCCGGGAAGGTAAGACGGTTAAAAATGTAAGACAACCAAAGCAAATGCATTCGTTCATTCATTTTCAAAGATAACAGGTCTGTTTTCTTGGATGACTAAGGAAGTACAAATGTTTACATTTTGAAAAACCCAATTATTGGAATACCAAAATTTTGTCGATTAATTGTATAATATTTGTTTCAGCATTCAAATTATTATATTAGTTTTTTTTGTTGTTGTTTTTTTAGAATTTTACAATAACAATGGGCGGCACGGCGGTCGAGTGGTTAGCGCGCAGACCTCACAGCTAGGAGACCAGGGTTCAATTTCACCGTCGGCCATCTCTGTGTGGAGTTTGCATGTGGGTTTTCTCCGGGTACTCCGGTTTCCTTCCACATTCCAAAAACATGCTAGGTTAATTAGTGACTCCAAATTGTCCATAGGTATGAATGTGAGTGTGAATGGTTGTTTGTCTATATGTGCCCTGTGATTGGCTGGCCACCAGTCCAGGGTGTAACCCACCTCTCGCCCCAAGACAGCTGGGATAGGCTCCCCCGCGACCATCGTGAGGAAAAAGCGGTAGAAAATGAATGAATGAATGAACAATAAGAATGCAGAAATATGAGAAAAAAGGTTGCAATTACAAGAAAATATTACAAAGTTACAACAACAAAGTCAAATTAGGAGAAAAAAAGAAAGATGAAGTTCATTTAGTTCATTTTAATTCATTTAGTTCATTTTCTACCGCTTATCCTCACGAGGGTCGCCGGGGTGCTGGAGCCTGTCTGAAGACAGCTGGGAAAAATATAGAAAAATGAAAGTCATATCGTTATGAGAAAAAAAATGGGAATTTAAAGGAAAAACTCCAAATTTTACAACAAATTTTTACAACTGAACTGTTGTAAAATTCAGTTCATTCATTCATTCATTTTCTACCGCTTATCCTCACGAGGGTCGCGGGGGTTGCTGGAGCCTATCCCAGCTGTCTTCGGGCGAGAGGCGGGGTATACCCTGGACTGGTCGCCAGCCAATCACAGTGCACATATAGTCAAACAACCATTCACACTCACATTCATACCGATGGACAATTTGGAGCCGCCAATTAACCTAGCATGTTTTTGGAATGTGGGAGGAAACCGGAGTACCCGGAAAAAACCCACGCATGCACGGGGAGAACATGCAAACTCCACACAGGGTGGGATTGAACTCAGCTCGGTTGCTCAGTAATAACATCAAAAATTATCCAGCGCCATCTTTTCCTTCTTGTTTAGATTTTTTGGAGATGGATTTCCCTTCTGTTGTGTTTTTGGCGTTTCCCCCTGACTTCCATCAACCCCCAAAGAGAGCAGTCACCTCCAGTTGGGGGGAAGGGGAGGGGTGGTATCCCGGTTGGCACCCCACCCCCGCTCCCCCCAAACACACATACATTTATATCCACACACATGTCCATGCCAAGTAGAGAGTGTGTGCGCATGCATACGTAATGAAGCCTCAATGCAGAGATTTACAGTGTTGGACCGCCCCCACGCCCGCCGACACATGCCCCGCCCATTTTTTATGGCAGGACACATTTTTGTAAAGACATGCAAAGAATGAAGCAGATGAGAGTGAGGCGGCCCAACTCTGGGGGCGTCCATCTGTGCATCTCGCTGGCTTACATCGGCAATGGGGGGTAAGTGAGTGGTGGGGGGGTCCTGTCGTGTTGCCAGGATGCACATTTAACGATGTGAAGACGCACACACAGATAATGATTTGGGAACAAAGCTTGCCTGTGCCTCACTCGTACGAACATTTTTAGTCTTTTGAGTATTACTCCGAGAATGTAGTACACTACACTACGTCAGTACCCGGATGTTGTACTCATTTACCACCCTCGGTAAAGAGACACAAACTCGGCTACAAAAATTAGCACGTAAGCCAACGAAAACCACACAAGATCAAAAAACATTCAGAGAGAAAAAGTTCTCTCTGAACAACAACAAGAAAAGCTGCTTGTATGCTAACGTCATTGCGTCATGCTAACGTGATAGCATGATTTCGTTTTTTGCATCTGAAGCAACTAGTCCAGGGTGTACCCCACCTCTTACTCCAGCTAGGAGTAAATACTCCAATACTCCAATACTCCAATAAATACACAAAAACACACCCACATTGTACCACCTCCCCAACGTTCCGCAGATTGAATCCCAGAATTTACTGTTCCAACACGGAAAACTCGCAGAAATCGACATGATATTAATTGATGTTGTCATTGTGAGGAGACAGAACGAGTATTTTGTGACGGACTGTCACTAACACTAACCAGCCTCCTCCCGACTTCAAGTCAGCGGAACCTTCTCTTATGGAGCGTGAATTGAAGCTAGCATGCTAGTTTGGTCATGTGTGCGACTCAGGCTGGATGGGTATATTTTTACTGCGTTGTGTTTTACTGCTTTATGTACCTCTTACAATGCCCGATGATTCTGAGTCACGCTTATTTTTTACCTTTTTTATGTCTTGTCCAAGTCAGGGAAAAGTCTAAGCTACACTGGACCGGACCAGGAGGGGATAGAAAAGAAGAAAAGGAAAACAAATTGGTGAGTGTTTTCATAGGGCCGTAAGCACAGTTCCACCACATACTACACCGTACCAGACCAGAACTGTCTGAGTACGGAATCAGAGTAGGGCGCCCAAAGCACCGCCGTCTTTTGTATGTGACGCGTATACGTTTCAGCTTTCCCCATTTAGCCGTCGGACATAATGTAGTCGTCTTTTTAATGCACAATTCACACAGAAGCCAAGGCGTGACGTTTTGTGTTAAACGGCTGTGTGTTTAATTCAGTGTTAGGAGACGGGAGGTGTTGAAGATATATTAACAAAAACACACACACACACAAAAATGATCTGCCAATCACAATCATACACACACACACACAATTATGTTTCAATGATGTAAAATGAAAACTAAAACTCGCACAATCTTTAAAATGGCCTTCATCAGTGCCTATGGATGCTATGTGACACATACAGTACTACACCAACACTTTACAAGGAAGTGTCTTCAGGCGAGAGGCGGGGTACACCCTAGACTGGTGGCCAGCCAATCACAGGGCACATATAGACAAATAACCATTCACACTCACATTCATACCTATGGACAATTTGGAGTGGCTAATTAACCTAGCATGTTTTTGGAATGTGGGAGGAAACCGGAGTACCCGGAGAAAACCCACGCATGCACGGGGAGAACATGCAAACTCCACACAGAGATGGCCGAGGGTGGAATTAGACTCGGGTCTCCTAGCTGTGAGGCCTGCGTGCTAACCACTCGGCCGCCGTGCAGCTATATAGATGGTTATTATTATTATTCTTTCATTCATTCATTCATTCATTTTCTACCACTTTTTCCTGGACTGGTGGCCAGCCAATCACTGGGCACATATAGACAAACAACCATTCACACTCACATTCATACCGATGGACAATTTGGAGTCGCTAATTAACCTAGCATGTTTTTGGAATGTGGGAGGAAACCGGAGTACCCGGAGAAAACCCACGCATGCATGGGGAGAACATGCAAACTCCACACAGAGATGGCCGAGGGTGGAATTGAACCCTGGTCTCCTAGCTGTGAGGTCTGCGTGCTAACCACTTGACCACCATGCAGCCCTAATTAGTTATTATACACAGTAATCTGCTTTGGATATAGTAGTTAATATTTGTGATGATCGAGTGTGTGGCGAAGCTAGGCACTAGCCTGCTAGTAGCTAGCTGGTAAGGTGTGGCGAGGTGTCACTACACCAGTAAATTAGTTCTTCGGTGTAATGTTAATAATAACAATGCTAACGCTATAGCTTGGTTAATATGCGGGTCACATTGTCTTTTTGGAGGTGTTTTCAGAAGACTTCTGTTCTTCTGGAGCACCTGGAAACACAATGTGTGCTGGTCATGCTGGTCTGCTTGTCCTCAGACCAGCAGAGACCAGCTACCAGAATTAAAAACACATCGTATGCTGGTTTATGTAGTTTTTTTCCAGGAGCGTTTCTTGTTCGTTGAACTTCCTCCCACATCATCAGTCATTTGAAGACATTTCCACAGTGCTATGATGTTATTATCATATTTGCACGAAATCACAACAAGTAGCTGGTCTACAGACCAGCATACTAGCACGAAAACACAACATATGTATACCGGTATCAGGTCTATGCTGTTTTTTTCAGCAGGGCACTTCCCGTAGCCTCCCCATTGGTCGTCAACAATAAGAAATAAGCTAAGACAACACATCATCCGTAACACCACACAAGTCAACATGGAGGCAGAGAGTCGTTAGCCTCCTCGCAAGAAGAAGAAGATGCTTCAGTAGAGCGGCGCTCCACGTGATGCCGCACTTCCCCGCCGCCTCGCCGCTAATTAGCCCTCCAACAAACAAACATGTCAGACTTCAATCTCAACTGATAAACGCTCGCCCTTAAGAGCCGCTGCGCACGTCCGCAAAGTCGATGGGAGCAGCGTGCACGCGGATGACCGCACGGTTCACTGGACTCCATTTACGCTGTTGCTAGTTTTTGGATTTTTATTAGGATTCTGTGTCCATATAACAACCTGCATGCACACCACACAAGGCTAACATACACAACATTAAACATTCCTTATGATGGAAGCTTCATTTGGGAAGAATGCATGATTGTTTTTCACATATCCAAACTGGGCCACATTAGAGGAAATTAATCAAAATTTGGGTCATTTGAAGCAGGAAGTGTAAGGAAGTCAACAACAGCAACACTGTTCAAGTGACTCCTATCACATCAACGATGGAGGATCGCCAAATAGCGAGCAAGATTGTGTTTCCGTACAGCCGATTTATGAGCAGCAACGATGATAGGTTCTAGATACTTCTAGAGAGTGGCTGACAGCAGAAATTAAAAATTTTCAAGTTTTTAAATTTTTAAGTTTTTTAATTTTAAAGTTTTTAAGTTTTTAAGTTTTTAAATTAAGTTTTTTTTTAATTAATTAAAAAAAAAATTTTCACGTACCGAAGTACGAGGTGATATGACCATCCAATGACATAATGGGTACCATAGTACCCATAGTACCCATTGTTATATTGGATAATACAAGTGTGAAGGTGACTATAGGGGTGTTATTTTATATGGACAGGGCTCTAATAATGGTAAAACTTGTGGTCCAAATTCACAGTAGTGCTTCTTGGAGAGACACACACTGTCGGAGATGAACACACCTCATTAGCATTAAAGCTACTGACACACAAAAGGACGTAACGCCTTGCAAGGTTTACTAACTCGCATCAAAATGAACATACAGTACATGATTTTGGGAATGAAATTGGTGCAAAATACTTTCATATGCAAAGATATCGTGAAAGCAGTAGTTGTTGTGTTAGAATATTCCAGGAACAAGCGCTGAGGTGAAGTAAAAAAGATGTCATGTTGACATGTCCGACAGAAACATGGAGGAGACCATCCTCTCCTTTCTTCCTCAGCCTCATCATGAGCAGCGTCCCTTGCTAAAAAGCAGCATGGAAGCAGGCGGCCGCCCTCATTAGAGCGCTAAGTAGGTGACAGGTCAACGCACAACATCTGGACACTGGAGATGCATCCAAAAGTGCCGCAAAACACTCAGGCCTCCGCCGCCACCGCCGCCGCAACGTTTGGTAAAAGGCGGATTAGGGAGGCGAGGTGGAGAGATCAGAGGCGGAGTGGATGATAATCTTGACATAATATCGAGCTCGCTGGATGTAACCAGATTAAACGTCAGCTAATGAAATACGGCAGAAATGGAGGCCTCGGGGGCCGGGAGCGGCGGGGGGAGGGTGTCGGAGGATTCCAAAATAAAAGCGCATCGCTCGTTCCTTGCAGACAAAAGAGTTTTTGGGTTTTTTTTTATGACGGTTGGATGCTCCGTTTGAATGCCACCAACCAGGAATGATGTGACAGACGCCGGTAATGCTTCCTGTGTGAAAGGGAATTCTGTCATCCCAAGACATGAGAATGAAATTGAAAGCCTTTTCTCACCCTGTTGTGTAAAAAGTTGACAAATTTCATATTTAATGGGCCATAAAACAAAGAAAACATAAAACTGCTTTCATGGTTCTAAGATATGATTCTCCAGTAAATAGAACTTCTCATAATATTCCCATTTTCACAATCAACAAGAACTTTTTGTTTGTAAATTACTGACGTTCCTTATTATATTCATACTTTGCTGTTGTAAAATTAGGAGTTTTGCTTTAAATTCCCATTTTTTTCTCATAACGATATGACTTTCATTTTAAAAATTTCTATAATTTATTTTGTAGCATTAGTCTGATGTTTTCTCGGAAAGTTGCAGTATTTTTCCTCATAAAAATCATGACTTTTCCTGTCAAAAGTGTAGCTATTTTTCCTAAAATTAACTACAACTTTCATCTTGTACAATTACAATTTATTTCTCATTAAAATATATATATTCAAAAAAAAAACATGCTAGGTTAATTGGCGACTCCAAATTGTCCATAGGTATGAATGTGAGTGTGAATGGTTGTTTGTCTATATGTGCCCTGTGATTGGCTGGCCACCAGTCCAGGGTGTACCCCGCCTTTCTCGCCTGAAGACAGCTGGGATAGGCTCCAGCAACCCTCGCGACCCTTGTGAGGATAAGCGGTAGAAAATGCTTTCTATTTTTCTCCTATTCTGACTTTGTTCTTGTAACATTGCAATATTTTCTCATAATTGCAACATTTTTTTCTCATATTTCCGCATTCATATTGTAAAATTCTAAAAAAAAAAAAAAAAAAACTTATATAATAATTTGAATGCTGAAACAAATATTATCCAATTAAACGACAACATTTTGGTATTCAAATAATAGTTTTTTTCAAAATGTAAACATTTGTACTTCCTTAGTCATCCATGAAAGCAGACCTGTTATCTTTGTGTTTTGGCAAAACAAAATATTCGCACACGTCAGCTTTGACTTTGGAAAAGAGTGATGACCATTTTTGTCTCTTCTCTGGTACATTGCTTGTCATCGACTACGGAAATAGTCAATAGCCGCAACCCTAAATAAGTTTATTTTTAGTAATGTACGACAAACGATGCAGCAGATTCCATTATTAGTCACGTTATGCAGTATTTTTTTACTTTCTTGTATTCATAATTCCAGCTTGGAACATGTTCCCCAACTCTACTGAACAACGGTATCACACTGCTTTTATCTTATCCACTACTTCACCGGGAAGGCTGAGACTTGAAGGTTTTCAAGCTCCGCTTTCTCCTTGGTACTATTATATGCACTGCATTTGTTTACCAAGCGGACAAACACTTCCTGTCGCTCGCTTAATATGTATCATGTGGGAAATAGCAAATGTTCCATACTGAAAAATTCAAACATATGCACCATTACACCCAACCGGTGAATATTCTGACCAAAACGCACAACGATGAGTAAATTCAAGAAACAATACAAGCAGTTGATGTTTGCTAAATACAAGGATGAAGAGTATTGAACCAGTCATGATGTGCTATATATATCACTATATTGACACTTAATATGGTACCCATTATGTCATTGGATGCTCATATCACCTCCTACTTCGGTACGTGACAACAAAAAATTAAATGAATAAATAAAACAAAAAAAAGCAAAATTAATACAATAAATTAAAAAAAAACTAAACTATATTAGGAAAACAGCAAGTGAACAAATGTAACAGTTACTGATTGTAAAAGTACCAGAGGGAGGGGTAGGATTTAATAAGCTTTGCTTCTTCCTACTCCTTTTGGACATGTGGAACTGTGAACTGATTATGTGATGCATTCAATTGTAATCTGATGCATGTTCAAATGAAATAAAACCATTACCATTACCATTACTAACGACTGAGGCACAAAAATCTATCGTACAGGAGTTCTAGTTCTTCATTAGTTCCTCAATAAATACTGTAATTTTCCGTACCATATTGTAAAGTGTTACCAATGCACCTATTCCGATAAAACCACTAACAATGCTCTGTTTACATATAATGTGACACGCATATTTAATATTAAAATTAACATTAAATTAAATAAAATTAAATTAAATTAAATTGAATTTTAAAAATTCATCAAATAAATTAATACAATAAAGTAAAAAATATATAATTATATTCGGAAAGCAAGAAGTGAACAAATGTAACAGTTACTGATTGTAAAAGTACCAGATGGAGGGGTAGGATTTAATAAGCTTTGCTTCTTCCTACTCCTTTTGGACATGTGGAACTGTGAACTGATTATGTGATGCACTCAATTGTAATCTGATGCATGTTCAAATGACATAAAAACCATTACCATTACCAAAAAGCACAACCAAATAGATACTCAATAAGAGTTGGGATTTGTCAATTTAGCCGGAAAAGGCTGTGATTTTGCCAGAGAACAGCCACACAGGAAAAAAACAGTTTTAAAAGTCCATCATCACAACATCACATCATTCCAACAAGGACCTCCTTCGCCATCGCAAAACATCAACAATGTACAGGAGCCCCTCCCCTTTTATTAAAACACTGAATGATCTCTGATAATTTCTCCCAATGCAGCAATGCGCACTACCAAAAGATCATTTCCATAGGAGGAAGAGGAGGAGGAATAGAAGGCGGGGGGGGGGGGGGGGAGTGGGGGGGATCATGTTTGGAAATCGGCCGCGCGCACCTCCCCCTTCCCCCTCCACCACCAAAAAAGCCTGGCCGGGGACGCGCACTCGGGTACGGCGGCTCTGATTGGCTGAAGCGCGGCTCCCGGAGACCACGTGACGCCCGCTGCTTACAATAAATAAACATGTCATGAATTTTAACGTATTTACATTTAGTAAAAAAACCCGCAATGCACTTTTATATCATTTTTTCACAACAAGCGAACCACAAATGCGAGACACGTAAAATCCCCACACTTATCGAGAATTACTGGATGTGTCCGGCCGGAGGCCAACAGCAACATATATAGGAAAATGACAGCTCCACGGAAGGACAGAGGATGGATTTTTCCCAGCTGGTGCACAGCTTCCATTCCACACACACACACACACACACACACACTCACGCACAATTCCAAGCGAGCTTACCTACACAGTGAATGAGTTTGTGCCTCCAGGAGTCAAGTTCCTGCCGAAAGCCGCGCCTCTCTATCGTGCATTGCTGCCGTTTGCACAGACTCGCCATTTTCTGTCGGCCCCTCCCGTGGGCGCGCACATACTGCTGGGTGCTTCCCCGCGCGCGCGTCACCCGTGCTGCTGCTTGCTTGCTTTTTTTTTATTGTAAGGGTGGAGTGGGATATGAGGGGACGGGACTGCAGCATCCCCCTTTCTATAGCTCTCTCTCTCGTCCCACCCACCCCCCTTCCTCACCCCCCACCCACCCCCCTGCATCTCTCTACTCCCATTGGTCGTCCTCAGGGATGTTTGTCTCTCTTTTTTTTTAATGTTGTGTGTGTGCAGCACATGGCGGCGTGCACCAAATGTGGCCTGGCTTAGAGGGCCCAATGTGTGTCAAAGGGCGAAGGTGCAGGGAGGGGTGGGGATTTAAACATGCACATAAAGACAACGCATTGTTCACATGCACACGCACAGGATGTAAATAAGCTGTAGTTTGCATACAAAGAGGTTTTGTTTTGGATGTTTTTATGTGGGTTTTGATGGCTATTCCGCAATGTCCGAATAATCCCCGCAAGGAGCCTTGTGCTTCCTGAACATTACAGTACCGATCCATATGTCCCTACTATCGTACATCAATGCAAAAAAAAAAATCAATTGCACAGTTATTAATATTCTTTTAATCTAGCCATATACGTATGCAAATGATGGAGTTGGATAAATTCAATTTTTATTGGGTTGGAAGCTGTTTCATTCATGTTGCTCTGCTCTTAGTGAGTAGTACTATATACAGTATGTTAATCTATTTTATGCCATGTTTATTCAATTTCAGATTTGAAAAGTTTGGGAAACACACAACAATAGTAGAGCTAGTATAGATTACAGCATTGTCATAATGGTAATGGTTTTATTTCATTTGAATATGCATCAGATTACAATTGAATGCATCCCATAATCAGTTCACAGTTCCACATGTCCAAAAGGAGTAGGAAGAAGCAAAGCTTATTAAATCCTACCCCTCCATCTGGTACTTTTACAATCAGCAATTGTTACATTTGTTCACTTCCTGCTTTCCTAATATAATTTGTGTTCTTTTATTTTTATTTTTTCAATTAAAAATTCTATATATTTATGTATTTATCTGTTTGTTTGTTTGTTTATTGATTTATTTTATTTTATTTTATTTTATTTTATTTTTGGCCACGTACTGAGAACTACTACCCATTCTTCACAGAGACTTGAGTCGCCAATGCATCCCTCTTCAAAGATTTTTATTGTATTGTGGCTAGTATGGTAATGGTAATGGTTTTATTTCATTTGAACATGCATCAGATTACAATTGAATGCATCCCATAATCAGTTCACAGTTCCACATGTCCAAAAGGAGTAGGAAGAAGCAAAGCTTATTAAATCCTACCCCTCCATCTGGTACTTTTACAATCAGTAACCGTTTCATTTGTTCACTTTCTGCTTTCCTAATATAATTTAATTTTTTTTTAAATTAAAAATACCATATATTATTTATTTATTTATTTAGTATTCATTTTTTATATTTATTTATTTTAATTTTGGGTCACATACCGAAGTACGAGGTGATATGAGCATCCAATGACATAATGGGTACCATAGTAAGTGTCAATATAGTGATATATATAGCACATCATGACTGGTTCAAGACTCTTCATCCTTGTATTTAGCAAACATCAACTGCTTGTATTGTTTCTTGAATTGGCTCATCGTTGTGCATTGTTTGAGGTCCTTACTCAATCCATTCCATAGTTTGATTCCACATACTGAAATGCTATGGCTTTTTAACGTAGTCCTAGCATAGAAGTGTTTCAAATGTACTTCTTCCCTGAGATCATATTTCTCCTCTCTTGTAGAGAAGTATTGGATGACATTTTTAGCTAATTGGTTATTTTTAGCTTTATGCATTATTTTTGCTGTTTGAAGATGAACTATATCAGCAAGTTGAAGTATTTGTGATTTTAGAAATAAGGATTTTAGAAGTAGGTAACGCAATCAGATACTATTTTTAGTCGACATGGTATCCAAAGGGGGTATTTTCTGCGTATTATAAAAAGGAAGTATTAATAACAATATTATTAAATATCACACTAACATGCGTTGTCAGTGGATGTTTTGTTCAGATAGCTTAGCATAAATACGGGCCCAGATTGGATTGCTTTTAGCATTTTTAATCCCCATTCTTCAATTTTTCTGGATGTGGCCGTTGACCTTGACCGTCCACGATGTAGATGCATCGCCATCGTGCTACTTTATGTCATGACATAAACCCGTACAGCACAACGCTCCTTGCTTGAGCACGCTAATGTTAGCATTCCTTGTTGTTGTCTGTTCTCCTACTGCCCACAGTCTCCCTTCCGTGGCCAGCAGCAGGAAACTCGCTTTTTTTAATTTTCCATTTCATTTTTCTCCGCCAGAGAGTATGACATCCACGCTAATGTCGTCATTTAGCCAATTAAAGTATTACTAACTTCTCCTTTAACGGATTAGGCATCCCTTTTGTTAATGGCTTAATGTGGCTATAATCACATTAAATTCAAACTCACCATCACTTGTTTCTTTAGTGTTTCTTTAGTCACATTTGGGAACAAAGAGTTCAGGGACGGCACGGTCATCAACTGTGACCCATTTTCATTTATCCAACAGTAAGCACCGAGAGCCAACATTTTCATGCATGGCATATTAGTAAAGTGATATAATGTGGATGTTTTTCTATTCATTACTTCGCTAATGCATGATGTGTGATTGTGTGGACAAATGGACATCATACACATCACCGGCTTGCTTTAATCAATGCCCGGGAAGTCAGTATATGCGTTTAATTTGGGTCACCTTGGCTGCTTTTCCTCCTCGTCAGCTTTTTTAGTGAATTGCAGCTTTGAACGTAGGAGCCCATCTTGTCATTTAACAAACCGTCACCAGCTCACCGCAGCTGCCCCAGCGCGTAAATCAACTTCCATAAAGCTCACCAAAAAACGCGGGCCTAATCACCAAATTGAAACATGAAATGGCAACGTGTCATTAAAAGGCAAACCTCTCTGGTCCTTTCTAATCCTGCAGAGGCGCTGGGCAGCACATAAAAACTGCAAGGGCAAACGTTTTAAGAGAGGAGCACTCCGGCTAATTAAGTCGTTGAACCCGCTGCCCTCCACAAAGATGTCGCCCACGGAGGGGTTGGGCGGCAAATACACATCAGCCAATAGGAGGAGATCTTGAATATCCGTATACTCCTGTGAACCAATCGGATTGCGTCATCTTGGAGACACGTTTGGCGGGACTTCCGGGAAAGTAGTGGCTACGGAAAAGGCTAATTTTTCGCCGCTAACAGCTGATGATTTCTGGCACCTGTCGGCGCTCTGATTCAGCGATGTAGATGATAGACACCGAGCCGCTGTTTATCTAAACAGGTAAAGCGTTGATTTTGTTTCTGTGCGTTGTGCGTGAGTTTGATTCCGCGGCTGGCAGCGTCATGCCGGTAGGATGAAAGGGATTAGAGCGCCGTTACTGTGGCAACATTAAATGGAGGAAAACTCCCCTCCTCATCTCGTAATCAGTCTGATGGCATTTAACGAACAATACCGTCTAATAAACCTGCTTTTCACGCATAGATTAGTAAGTTTTAATATTAATGCAGTAGTAGGTTCCGGCAGGTGTCATTTTTTGAGCTAAAAAAGAAGCGTTTTACCATACTTGTATTGTCACACAAATAGAGCTTCAGCAACAAAGGGGAACAACAAAACAAGACAAATATCTTACTCACAGTAACTACTGGATATGCTAATTATGTGATACAGTAGTACAGTAGTTAGATTCCAAAACATAGATGAAATTTGTAAAAATACTGAATTTATTTAAAAAATCAGCTTCTCGATACAGCTAAATGAACAACTAAGGCACTCAATACAAATTGATTAAATGAAACTGTAATACAGTTTTTGCTTGAACAAAGCAAAATTTGTTCTCAATCAGAAATCACTCCACACTCTTTATTGCTCTCTGGTTCGACCATATCTTACTTATTGTGTGGATATATATATATATATATATATATATATATATATATATATATATATATATCTCATAATGCCGCCTACAGAGAACATACTAGCTCCTTATTTCTAAAATCACAAATACTTCAACTTGCTGATATAGTTCATCTTCAAACAGCTAAAATAATGCATAAGGCTAAAAATAACCAATTAGCTAAAAATGTCATCCAATACTTCTCTACAAGAGAGGAGAAATATGATCTCAGGGAAGAAGTACATTTGAAACACTTCTATGCTAGGACTACGTTAAAAAGCCATAGCATTTCAGTATGTGGAATCAAACTATGGAATGGATTGAGTAAGGACCTCAAACAATGCACAACGATGAGCCAATTCAAGAAACAATACAAGCAGTTGATGTTTGCTAAATACAAGGACGAAGAGTCTTGAACCAGTCATGATGTGCTATATATATCACTATATTGACACTTACTATGGTACCCATTATGTCATTGGATGGTCATATCACCTTGTACTTCAGTACGAGGTACATTTAAAAAAAAAAAAAAATTTAAAAACAAAAAAAAAACTTTTAACTGTATTATGGAAAGCAGGAAGTGAACAAATGTAACAGTTACTGATTGTAAAAGTACCAGATGGTGGGGTAGGATTTAATAAGCTTTGCTTCTTCCTACTCCTTTTGGACATGTGGAACTGTGAACTGATTATGGGATGCATTCAATTGTAATCTGATGCATGTTTAAATGAAATTAAACCATGACCATTACCATAATAAAACGCCCCTGTGGTTGTCTTGCACACTGGAAGGGTTGTTGCAAGAGACGGAGAAACAGGCTTATTGAGAGGAGAACGTTTCAGAACACGTTGCTGCTAAACCATCACTGTCCATCTCATGGGAGCAGGCCCTTTTACAGGTTCCATACATCTATATCCTTCATATCTTTCTCATTGCTTAGACCAAATATACGACCAATGTTGGTCGGCATCACTCCACTTTCTGAGCATTTCAATGCGTAATTTCACTTCACTCTACTTGAATATGTGTTGCATTTAGGAGACACAATGACAGGAACAAAAGTGACGTTGTCCTTGCACGTCTATTCGTCCATCTTGGTGTTCATCCGTTGAGAGTACTTAACTACCTGTAGCTCTCGTTGTCGTTGGGACGACGTTGTCGAGTGCGTTGGGACCATGAAACGTTGTAAATAAACAAGGACCGTGTCACAGTTTACATTGAAGGGTATTCAGTAGCAACTAAACAATAGAGCACTGCTTAGCTCAAGGTTGTGTGCCGCATATGTAGAGATGAACACTTGATCAACACGTTGATGCTAAACCTGTGTGTGTGTGTGTGTGTGTGTGTGTGTGTGCAGGACCCATGACCCTGACACGAGGTTCCTTCAAATACTCCAACGGCGAGGAATACCACGGGGAATGGCGAGAAGGCAAGAGGGCGCCATTTGCATGCACGGCACACGTGTTGCTACATGCATGATGATGAACATCATCATGCCCACATGCATGATGGAGACTTCCATGCATGTCGGTTTGTGTTTGTTCCATGCATTTGATGTTGATCTCAGCCGAGGCGAACACAAAGCGACAAACAGGACGAGGCCATGTCACTGGAGGAAGTGTTTTTTTTAAAGTGCACACATGGACATCCATCACCGGCCACTTCATTAGGTGCATCTGCACTACGGAATCAGATCCACTGCACAGCCCCCGGGGTCTCCAGTTGACTTTTAAATGAAGCTCAATGCCGTGAAAAGGTGTGAAGGTGGAATATGCCAAGCGTCGAGCACGCACCATCTGCTGCCCGCCGAGACGCGCTATCACACCACCTCAGCCCATATTTTCAGTTCCACAAAAACACTTTGACAACCTTTAGGGCAAGGTTAAACACAGTGGCAAAGTTGGGCACCCGCCATGGCGCGAGGCAGCGAGGGGGAAGCATATGCTCGTTACACAATAAACAAGGGAAAAACTGTTGGACTGGTTTGGCTGCTGATTATTACACTGTTAGTGCACGATGTTTAGAAAATGACTCAAATCCAATCCAATCCACTTTATTTATATAGCACATTTTATAAACAGAGTTTCCAAAGTTCCAAAGACTAGAAAAATGAAAAGTAAAAATAAAATACAATGAATAAAGGTGGCGGCACGGCGGTCGAGTGGTTAGCGCGCAGACCTCACCGCTAGGAGGACCAGGGTTCGATTCCACCCTCGGCCATCTCTGTGTGGAGTTTGCATGTTCTCCCCGTGCATGCGTGGGTTTTCTCCGGGTACTCCGGTTTCCTCCCACATTCCAAAAACATGCTAGGTTAATTGGCCACTCCAAATTGTCCATAGGTATGAATGTGAGTGTGAATGGTTGTTTGTCTATATGTGCCCTGTGATTGGCTGGCGACCAGTCCAGGGTGTACCCCGCCTCTCGCACCAAGACAGCTGGGATAGGCTCCAGCACCCCTGCGACCCTCGTGAGGAAAAAGCGGTAGAAAATGAATGAATAATAATAATAATTACGATCTATATAGCTGCACGGCGGCCGAGTGGTTAGCACGCAGGCCTCACAGCTAGGAGACCCGAGTCTAATTCCACCCTCGGCCATCTCTGTGTGGAGTTTGCATGTTCTCCCCGTGCATGCGTGGGTTTTCTCCGGGTACTCCGGTTTCCTCCCACATTCCAAAAACATGCTAGGTTAATTAGCGACTCCAAATTGTCCATAGGTATGAATGTGAGTGTGAATGGTTGTTTGTCTATATGTGCCCTGTGATTGGCTGGCCACCAGTCCTGGGTGTACCCCGCCTCTCGCCCGAAGACAGCTGGGATAGGCTCCAGCACCCCTGCGACCCTCGTGAGGATAAGCGGTAGAAAATGAATGAATGAATGAATGAATGGTTGTTTGGATGAGAAATTTCAGTTCAACTCCCATTGATTTTAACAGCTCTAGTTGATTCCGAGGGGTGGGGGTCACGGAACGTTTATGCACAAACATGTAGGTGCGTGTCGGGTCCGTCGTACTTGTGGTGTTGAATAATTCAGCACCGTGTCGGTCTGAGATGTTCACGAGGTGATCACGTTACAGGAAGTGGGTCGGGACCATCCACAACAGCCGGAAGACATTTAACGGCGTTTAGCATTAGCGTGTCGGTGGACGGGCAGACTTTTGAGATTGTTGCAAGGCGCTGACAAGGCTCTGGATGACAGATTAGAGTCTGTCTGGACAGATCAAATCTGACCTGAGGAAATTACTGTCCCTTCTGTGTAATCGTTGGCGGATAATCTGTCACTGAAGCCCAGTTTGCACCAAGCCTGCTTCCATTGACAGTAGACTACAGAGGTTTCCACATGCTTTCCGCCGACGGACATATGTGTGTGTGGGGGGGGGGCATTTTCTTCACGCTTATGTTTGTTGTGTTCGATTCTCCACTTGGGCATCTCTGTGTGGGATTTAAATATTCTCCGGGTTCCTCCCACATTCCAAAAACATGCTTGATTAATTGGTGACTCCAAATTGTCCATAGGTATGAATGTGAGTGTGAATGGTTGTTTGTCTATATGTGCCCTGTGATTGGCTGGCCACCAGTCCAGTGTGTACCCTGCCTCTCGGGATAGGCTCCAGCACCCCCATGACCCTTGTGAGCGTAAGCGGTAGAAAATGAATGAATGAATGAATATAAATATAGGGGTGTTATTTCATTTCCAGAGGGCTCTAATCATGTTTGAAGGTGGTACACAACAACCCTGATGAGGATAAGCGGTAGAAAATTAATGAATTAATAAATATTGTGTTAGCAATACCATTTCTCTGGGTACTCCGGTTTCCTCCCACATTCCAAAAACATGCTAGGTTAATTGGCGACTCCAAATTGTCCATAGGTATGAATGTGAGTGTGAATGGTTGTTTGTCTATATGTGCCCTGTGGTTGGCTGGCCACCAGTCCAGGGTATACCCTGCCTCTCGCCCCAAAGACATGGGATAGGCTCCAGCACCCCCCATGACCCTTGTGAGCGTAAGCGGTAGAAAATGAATGAATGAATATAAATATAGGGGTGTTATTTCATGTCTAGAGGGCTCTAATCATGTTTGAACGTGGTAAACAACGACCCTGATGAGGATAAGCGGTAGAAAATGAATGAATTCATAAATATTGTGTTAGCAATACCATTTCTCCGGGTACTCCGGTTTTCTCCCAGGCCGTGCTTGATGTTATCTTTTTTAAAATATGCTACAAATGGCCCTAAGGCCAGATTTTGGCCACCACTTTTGGCACCAAAATAATGCTGTACCATAGCACTTTTTGATCAGCACTAGACTGCTTCAAGCGTGTTGATTGGTGGACAAAAAAAAAGATGGCTTTCAGAATGGGACAAAACCACAAGAAGAAGAAAGATGTCCTCCATTGCTGGAGCGCTTGGTGGAAATATTTTTTAATACTTCTACTGCTAGTTCAATTAAACATCTTCAGTAAAAGTGGGACACATTTCTTTGTGTGGTGTCCTACTGGCTTCATTAAAATAGTTCAATTGTCTCCACACACACGCGTACAGTACTAGAACATTCATATGGGTGCTTCAGACGAGGAAAGACCTGACTTAGTTTTGCCAAATCTCTCGTCCAGATCGCCCGCTGAGATTAGAGAGCTAGCAGCACTTTGAGCAGCTCTGACAGATGGAGCGTTAATTTACTTCACCATTAGCAAACTCACTCGTCGGCCTTGCACTATAAAGCACCCCCCCCCACACACACACACACACCATCCCACCCCCCCCAAACCAAACCTACCCTTTCTCGATCCGCCCCTAAACACCACTAAATCACCTTCTTCACTTAGAGATAGTGCAAGCAACCGGCAGCCAATTATCAGCCTCGTTCCTGGATGGCGAGAAGTGCTCGTTTGTCTCCATCCCGCTGGGAATATTCAGATACTGTGTATTATTAAAAGATGATGGAACGTGGAATATTCAAAGACAATATGTGCAGTAGCTGTCTTAACCTCTTCAACCCTGCCCATGAGGGGGCTCGCTAGAAAAAGACAAAAATAAATAAAATTTCAGTGTGCATGTACAAAGTCTACATGGATGATGTTGATATGAAAGTAAACGGGAGACTTTGATGCTTACTGTAAATGAACTTCCTTCCTGGGCACGTTGATGTCACTGAGCAACATACAAAGGAACGCTACACCTGATTTTTTCCAAGCTAAAAAACAAAAACACAGCAGCTGTCGTGGCGTGGCAAAGTGTCAATGCGCCGGTAACATAGTTCTTTGGCGTAACAATGTTAATAATAACAATGTCGCTGTAGCTTGGTAAATATGCGTGTCACATTATATGTAAACAGAGCATTGTTAGTGGTTTTATCGGAATAGGTGCATTGGTAACACGTTACAATAAGGTACACAAAATTATAGTCGGAACTAATGAATAACTACAAGTCCTGTACAATAGATTTTTGTGCCTTAGTTGTTAGTAATGGTAATGGTAATGGTTTTATTTCATTTGAACATGCATCAGATTAATTGAGTGCATCCCATAATCAGTTCACAGTTCCACATGTCCAAAAGGAGTAGGAAGAAGCAAAGCTTATTAAATCCTACCCCTCCATCTGGTACTTTTACAATCAGTAACTGTTACATTTGTTCACTTGCTGTTTTCCTAATATAGTTTCGTTTTTGAAAAATCTATTTTATTAATTTAGCTTTTTTTAGTTTTATTTATTCATTTAATTTTATTTTTTTTGGTCACGTACCGAAGTACGAGGTGATATGACCATCCAATGACATAATGTGTACAATTTTAATTTTAATTTTAATTTTAATTTTAATTTTAATTTTAATTTTAATTTTAATTTTAATTTTAATTTTAATTTTAATTTTAATTTTAATTTTAATTTTAATTTTAATTTTAATTTTAATTTTAATTTTAATTTTAGGTGATATGAGCATCCAATGACATAATGTGTACCATAGTACCGCAGAACTTGTTGCATTACTGTTTTATGGTTACGGTTCATTTATTTTGAACATGCATAGTGTTTAGCAAGCAAAGCTAATTTAATCCTACCCCCTCCTCACATTAGTTGGTAATACATTTGTTCACTTCCTGTATTCAATATGGACTAATTCACTGTTTGCATTATTCTGTTGTATAAGAAAAGCAGTTGTTTGTAAACAAACTTTTTTCCCCGTATCTCTTGCTATTGTGGGTTGTATCCGCCATTTTCCTTGTTGTCATGTTCATATTTATCCAGATCCATACCAGACTGCTTTTTTTGGGACCCTACAGTTTGCCGGTGGAGCACGGCAATGAAAACATTTGAATATTTTTTAACGTTTTATGACTCCATCTAATGGAAATGTGAAAGTTTTTAACGTAAAGATTTGCTGCCAATGTAACTACTAAAGAATTAGACTGGAGTATCCTAGAAGGACACATTGATGTTCTCTGTGGAGTCGTATTGAAGGCTTCCGTTAGCTTAGCTCGAGTGCACACGAGAGACGCGACAAAGTGGTTTTGTCAGCAATGGACCACGGGGACGGCGCAGACTTTCTGTCAGCGCTGTCAGCTTGGAGACCACCATGACAGGAGGTGTCAGTCTGACACAAACAAATAAAAACAAAAACTACAATTCCTCCTCGCAGTTAGCAGGAGAGAGAGAGAGCGTTTAAAAGAGGTTTGTGAGCGTGTGTCTAAAAATAAACTCAGGTGACGGAAGAAAAGAGCGTTTTAACGTGAATGGTGTCTTGATCATAGGCATCGCATTCGCTTTCATTTCCCATTCATTCGTCGTTTCCTCTGCGCCTATTTTCTTCTTCTCTGCTTTTGGTTTCATCTCTGTGGAGCTTTTAGCTTGACGCTACAAGCCTCAGGGGCCTCCCGCTCTACTCTCAGCCTGCCGTCACTTTCCCCGTACGTAAGCCGGGGACTGGGTGACTCCCTGACGTTTTAAATGCGGCGCTTTCATCTGTCGCAGGGCTCCGTCACGGCCGGGGTCAGCTGACGTTCAGCGACGGGACGTGCTACACGGGACAGTTTGAGAACGGACTCTTCCACGGCTGTGGCGTGCTGGTCTTCGCCGACGGATCCCGGTCTGATCCACCTCATGTCATTTTTCAACTATACAGAGTGTAATCGTTTGTATTCAAATTATGTAATTCTGTTGTTTATCTTGTCAGGTATGAGGGCGAGTTTGTGCAGGGGAAGTTTCAAGGTGTTGGCGTCTTCGCTCGTTTCGATGGGATGAGATTCGAGGGCGATTTTAAAAGCGGATGTGTGGAAGGCTACGGTAAGACATTCTTCATTCATTTTCTACCGCTTTTTCCTCTCGAGGGTCGCAGCGAGAGGCGGGGTACACCCTGAACTGGTGGCCAGCCAATCACAGGGCACATATAGACAAACAACCATTCACACTCACACACAAACAAAACGTTCTTATAGATTGTAAAAATGGGAATATTATGAGAAGTTGTCATTTACTGGAGAATCATCTGCTCGAACCATGAAAGCAGTTTTATGTTTTCTTTGTTTTATGGCCCATTAAAAATGAAATTTGTCAACTTTTTACACAACACAGCCAGCCAATCACAGGGCGCATATAGACAAACAACCATTCACACTCACATTCATACCTATGGACAATTTGGAGTCGCCAATTAACCTAGCATGTTTTTGGAATGTGGGAGAAAACCGGAGTAACCGAAAAAAACCCACGCATGCGTGGGGAAAACTTGCAAACTCCACACAGAGATAGCCGAGGGTGGAATTGAACCCTGGTCTCCTAGCTGTGAGGTCTGCGCGCTAACCACTCGACCGTATTCATATATTAATGTATATATTAAGGCATTTGAACTGTGAGAGGTTGTTCCTTCAAATATTTCTTTGTGTGCGGTCCAGGACTGTTAACGTTCATGGACGGCGGCGGCGGCGGCCACGAGGGAGTGTTTGAGAGCGGCCAGCTGACGAGGAGAGAAGGTAGCCAGGGGGCGGTCCAGAGGGCGCAGGCAGCCGCCAGCAAGGCCCGCGCCCTTGCCATGTGACCCAGACGACAGCAGTAGCCTCAAGGACACGCCTCCATCTCGTCTGTTTCTATGACGACCGCCTTGTAAGCGTACCGTTTAACGTTGTTTTTTTGTTTTTTTTTCCTCTCTTCCTGTTGTTTGTCAAATGGAGGACAGAGTCACAGATTCTGGATCAGCTGGGTCCAAACACAATGGTGCTTACCTTAACCTGGTCCCGGGTCCACTGACCTGAGACCAGTCATCTACTCTAAAGTGTATTCAGACGCCATTTCAGCGTGGAAGGACGATACATCACACGCAAACATGCCCTTGGTGCGACGTTTCGACTTTCAAACTAAAATAACGAAGGTTGCCATGGTTACAAGATGTCGTTTTTGTCATGATTCTGCGGCTGGTGCAATTTTGTCAAGGATCCAGGAAGTAGTCGGTTAACCTTGGTGGAGGTCTTCACACCATTGGATGACACGGTAGTTTTTTTTTTTTTAGACTCTTGTAACTTCCTGTCAACTTCCTGCCTGACAACCACCTAAGCGAGCCATAAAAATGCTAACGCTAACATCAACCTTCAACCTTGAAATGACCAAAGCCGACGTCTGACCTCGTATCGGTGCTCCGGATGCAAGCCAGCCCAGACCAGACCAGTCACGAGGTCGTGTAGGGAGGCGGGACTTAGCCTGGCCGTTAGCCAATCGTCGTTGCGATTCCCTCGGTGCCCTTTTCAGCATCTTCCGATCTCAGATCAGCGTCACCCTCCGCCATCCTCAGTGCCAACCACGCAGTGCCGACCCATCTCAGCTCCTCCAGGATGTGTGACTTTGTCCTTATCTTTACGGGGGACGGGGGGGACGGGGGAGGGGGCGCATCATCACATGATGAGTGCAATTAGTTAGTGTGGATAGAGGTGTTATTTCAAAATAAGATCCTAGCGATAATCCCAGGTCATCAAGCGCAACACTTATGATTGGATAAGGTGTTTGGGTTTTATTTTAGGACACCCCCCCACCCCCCCGCCCATTTTAGGCCCAGCCCCCGCTAGCACATTTTGATCTGTGTGTATCCTTCAAGCGTTGAAGTCACTAAGAGTGTTTGTATTGTGAAGCTAACGAGGCGTGTGATGAGCCACAACCATCATGCAACTTGCATGTCACACGTGCACACTTCGTGTGTGTATGTGTGTGTGTGTGCGCGCGCGGGTGTGTGTGTGTGTGTGTTCATAGCAAACAGAGTCAATTGTCAGCTATGTGATTATCTGAAGCTGCCATTAATTTGGAGAAGGGGGGAGGGGCCGGGGGGGCATTTTAATTGGCTGTTAGCTGTTAGTCGTTATTTTCACGTGCACTTAAAACAATGTGTCGGTCCACTTGTGTGTATTGTTGTTTGTTGTGTGTGTGTTACACAGTAGAGACTCACCAAAACCCTTTAAAAAGCACCGTAAAAGCCACTTGAAATGTTGTCATGTGACGCACAAAGATGTCTCACACATCACTTTGACTGTGAAAACACAGAATCGTCCATTTTACATTGCTAACGGCGAAAATAAAACAGTTGCCGGATCTTTGTGATCACCTAAGCTGAGTTGTGTCACGCTAATTGTGAGCTCGGCGGATCAGTCGCTCATTTTCAGGAAACGCATCTCTTCTTTTTTTTGTTGCCCGGAACAAAAGAAGTGGATAAACTAAGATTAGCTCGGGGGAGTTTATGCTAATGTGTGCAAATTGGCTGCTAGCATAGTTATACCGTAATCCCTCATTTATCGTGGTTACCGTGATAAGTGAAGTGGGTTTTCTTTCTTTATTAACGGAATACAGTCATCACTCGTTTATAGCCGTTAATTGGTTCCAGACTCGATTGCTATAATTGAATTTCTGTGATATCGGATTCAATATTAATAAATGGAATACTTATAGTCATAGTTAGAGCATAGAAAGCTCTTTGTTTGGCTTTCTAGTATTACAGAATCTACACCTATTCCAGCTGGATTACTTTGGATTTCGTGCTTCCGGCCAAAACGGTCTGCTTTAACGTATTCCACCCACAGCCAGCCTCCAGGCACGCCCACTCCGCTGTGATTGGTCAGACGAATCCTTAGAAGGACTAGTTGTGCCGCTAGCTGTGAACCCAACCAACGGTATAGAAGTTGATAATAAATTGTGATTCATATTTTGAAATGGGACCTAATACCATTTGGGTGTTTTGTATTGCGATAACCAGCACATAAAACTTGATAGTTCTTCTTCAGCTGGATTTCTTTGGATGTTGTGGTTTTCTGCGAAAACTGTCTGTTTTAATGTATTCCACCCACAACCCGCCTCCAGGCACACCCACTCTGCTGTGGTTGGTCACACTAGCGAGTACTTAAAAATTAGTTCAGGTTTGTGCCGCTAGCTAACGGTATTGGAGTTGATGAATTAAAATTTTTGGCTTTTAACACATTAACATTATAAGAACTATATGGTAATGGTAATGGTAATGGTAATGGTTTTATTTCATTTGAACATGCATCAGATTACAATTGAATGCATCCCATAATCAGTTCACAGTTCCACATGTCCAAAAGGAGTAGGAAGAAGCAACGCTTATTAAATCCTACCCCTCCATCTGGTACTTTTACAATCAGTAACTGTTACATTTGTTCACTTGCTGTTTTCCTAATATAGTTTAGTTTTTTTTATTTATTTTATTAATTTTGCTTTTTTTTTAGTTTTATTTATTCATTTTATTTTTTTTTTGTCACGTACCGAACTGTTACATTTGTTCACTTCCTGCTTTCCATAATACAGTTTGTTTTTTTTTTTTTTCTTTTTTTTGGGGGGGGGGGTTATTTTTTTGTTGTGTTTTTTTTTTTTTTTAAATAATGAGCCTCGTACCGAAGTACGAGGTGATATGACCATACAATGGGTACCATTTATAGGTCGGTAAGGCATCATAGGCCCCCTTTGATAGCTTATTTTCTGTATTTTAGTTCATTTTTGTGCTTAAAAATGCTTTAAAAAAACATACAGAAAACGAGTAGGAGGTGTTCCTTTGCACGTTCTGCCTAGCTATCATGCTAAACGTGCGATGCTAAAGTTGTTTGTTGTTGTTCAAAAGATTAGCATTCATGCTAACTGCAGCTACGAATACTTTTTATTTGCTCTTCGGAAGAAAAACGACTAAAATGTGATCACGTCACGTTGGAAAATGATAAAAACATGTTTTGAGAATATGAAGTGTTTACGAAATGTTTGTCTATTCATCTGCTCTCACTTGACTCGTGTACATACTTGGGCATTCAATACATTGAAAATTTTTATGTACTTTTTCATTCCAAAAATGCTCAGGAATATTTGCCATTACTACAATTTCAAAAGAACGCTTTGAGTGTCGTTGGAGTGCCTAAACAAAACAAAACAAAACAACAAAACCTTGGACTCGCCTTTGAATCCTTGAATCATTGCCACGATCTTAAGAGTGAATACCTGAAAGTCCTTTCAGCCCTCAAAAGGAAATGTGACTTGCTCAAGAGAAGGAAGAAGAGATTTTTTTGAGAACAGACAGAAAGCAAGGAGTGATGCTAACATCGGACCAAAACGGGCAAAGGTCAGACAATGGCGTCAAATATTAACTGGTGTCAAGGTTTCACTCTGAGGAGCTCACGTTGGTTTTGTTCCTCCAATAGACTTAGTGATGCACGTGACTGACATTTTGCAACATTTAAAAAGAAAAAAAAAAAAACTTATTTGGACCACTTGTACCCGCGATCCAAGTCAGGAATCATTTTATAAATACGTAATAATACAGGAAAACTGTACCAGCCCGCATTTTTTGCCAAGCGTTCTGATGTTACAACGTCTTCGGCGGTACTCGAACGCATCATTCATCGGGTGCCACAACGTGAAAAAGAAAGCTGACTTTTTCTGACGCTGCCACAGCTTAATACGTAAATCCATTTTCATATTAATACCTGTAAGTGTGTGAGGCATATTTAGGGCTTACATGTGGATTGTATGATGAGCGAACAATGGCAGGAGGGAAATGGATATTTTTATTCTTTATCAAATCTATTTTTGGTTAATATTTTCTGTCATATTAATCGGATTTACCTGTTTTGGAAGTTTTGTATGGAAATTATTTATATATTTTATGTGTCCAGACAGATGCACGGTGGCCGTGTGGTTAGCGTGTAGACCTCACAGCTAGGAGACCAGGGTTCAATTCCACCCTCGGCCATCTCTGTGTGGAGTTTGTGTGTTCTCCCCGTGCATGCGTGGGTTTTCTCCGGGTACTCCGGTTTCCTCCCACATTCCAAAAACATGCTAGGTTAATTAGCGACTCCAAATTGTCCATAGGTATGAATGTGAGTGTGAATGGTTGTTTGTCTATATGTGCCCTGTGATTGGCTGGCCACCAGTCCAGGGTGTACCTCGCCTCTCGCCCGAAGACAGCTGGGATAGGCTCCAGCACCCCCCGCGACCCTCGTGAGGAAAAGCGGTAGGAAACGAATGAATGAATGAATGAAGTTTTTTTTTGGCTAATGTATGGAAATTATTTGTATATTGTATCGGTCCAGACATGAGTGACATAAAATATGTAGAAGATGATGCTGATAAAGTTGGGTTAAAAAAAGCTGCATGGCCACTCATTGCACCTTTAACCACAGTTTACATTCATTCTAGTCAACATCCCATAATAGGCTGGGAAACACATTTTATTTACATTGCCAAACTGTATCTTTACATAATCCAAAAGTCAAATAATGGTTCATTTTTGGATAGAATATTTATTCATTCATTCATTCATTCATTTTCTACCGCTTATTCTCACGAGAGTCGCGGGGGTGCTGGAGCCTATCCCAGCTGTCTTATTCGGGCGAGAGGCGGGGTACACCCTGGACTGGTGGCTAAGCCAATCACAGGGCACATATAGACAAACAACCATTCACACTCACATTCATACCTATGGACAATTTGGAGTCGCTAATTAACTAGCATGTTTTTTTTGGAATGTGGGAGGAAACCGGAGTACCCGGAGAAAACCCACGGGGAGAACATGCAAACTCCACACAGAGATGGCCGAGGGTGGAATTGAACCCGGGTCTCCTAGCTGTGAGGTCTGCGCGCTAACCACTCGCCCACCGTGCAGCCCGATAGAATATTTAAATAATATAATATAATGTGCCCTGTGATTGGCTGGCGACCAGTCCAGGGTGTACCCCGCCTGTCGCCCGAAGACAGCTGGGATAGGCTCCAGCACCCTCATGAGGATAAGCTGTAGAAAATGAATGAATATAATATAAAGCCACACAACCGAGGAATCATCATCAAAAATAGAAGAAGATGCATGAAACCAAAGTGGCTCTTTTATTCTTTTGTTGCTTTTGGGGGGCTGAGGTGTGTGTGTGGGGGGGGGGGGGGGGGGGGTCCTCTCAACAATGACACACACACACATGCACATAGAACAGAAGGCACACGGAGGGATTTTGAAGTGTGGCTTCCATAGTGATGATTTGTGGAGCTGTGCTGTCAGCCCCCCCCCCCCCCCCCCCCTCCCGCCCCACCACCTCCACCCCTTTCGCCCTCCCCCATCGCGCTGTCACTAAAATAGCTTTAAGGTGTGTTTAGGTTGGACTTTAACCCCCACGCACATTGCGTTTCCCTGGCAACTGTCCAGAGTTGCCTTAATTTGTATCATCTCAATCCCAAGTGCGGCGGCAGTTTAGCCTCATCACGGAGCCTGTTGCCATGGCGAGTGTTTAAATATGATCTGCGCATCATCTTCATCCTCATCCTCCTCCTCCTCCATGCAGTGTGTGTGTGTGTGTGTGTGTGTGTGTGTGTGTGTGTGTGTGTAATCCTACTCAACTCTTTCTGCTTTTGGTAAACGTTCATTTTGTGAAGACGTCTCCGCAGGGATGAAGCTCACGTTTCCTTTTTTTTTCTTCATCTTCCTCAAAGAGCGACAGGAGGCCTTTGTGTCGTCTTATCAGGGAAGCCTCCCAAAAGCTCCTTTTTTTTCCCCCTCTCCTTCCATGTTTGGAGAGGACGTGCACGTGCGCATGCTGATGAGAAACCTGCAACAGCACAATGACAGACACACACACACACACACACACAGCCTGCATGTGCATCTAATTGCTTTGGTTCCCACCGTGCACAACAGGACATTTGGGAGTTTGTGCACAACATGGAGGAGGGGCATCATCATGTATATTACATATACCGGTAGATACTCACATATGACCATATATATATGCTATCATATAGCATATATCAGAGCTGTCATACACATTTCAGCAGGTCTTCCTCATTCATGTCAGATGTTAATGAAGGTCTGCCTCACTGTGCTTCTTTCGTCTTCTAAATCAAGAAACTATTCAAATTGTGTACTTAGTTTTTAGGGATCTACTGCAAACACAAGTCAAAGATCCTGTATTTACCAGGAGTACCCTGCTGTTCTTAGGAATTTGCTACAAAAAATGCTAATCAAAGATCCTCTCTACATGGCAGCAATGCCCTGCTCATTTTAAGAACTCCAGAAATATTAGTCAACGATCCTCTATACAACAAGAGACTTTGCTGATTTTAGGAAATGGCTGCAAAAACACTGGATAACGATCCTCAATGTACAGAGGCAAACTGCTCTGTTAAAGTACATAGGGCAAAAACACTAGCCAAAGATCCTCTACGTGTTAGGAGTGCGCTGCTGTTTTTGGAACTCTGCTGCAAAAAGATTTAAGGACTTTAAAGACATACTGCAAAAACACGAGCCAAATATTCTCTCTATATCGGGAACGTGTTGTTGTTTTTAGGAAGCTGCTGGATTTACAACAGAAGCACTGGTCAAAGATCATCTATATAACAGGAACGCTCTACTGATATTAAGAATCTGCTGCAAAAACACTTAACAAAGATCCTCTACATGGCAGGTGCCTTCTACTGTTTTTAAGGACTTACTATAAAAACAAAACATTAACCAAAGATCCTCTATTAGGAGTGCTTTGCTGTTTTTATGAATCTGTTGCAAAAATACTTAACAAAGATCTTCTATTTGGCAGGTGCCCTGCACTGTTTTTAAGGACTGGCTACAAAAACATTAACCAAAGATCCTCTATTAGGAGTGCTTTGCTGTTTTTAGGAATTTGTTGCAAAAATACTTAACAAAGATCTTCTATTTGGCAGGTGCCCTCTACTGTTTTTAAGGACTGACTACGAAAAAAATAACCAAAGATCCTCTATTAGGAGTACTTTGCTGTTTTTAGGAATCTGTTGCAAAAATACTTAACAAAGATCTTCTATTTGGCAAGTGCCCTGTACTGTTTTTAAGGACTGACTACAAAAACATTAACCAAAGATCCTCTATCAGGAGTGCTTTGCTGTTTTTAGGAATCTGTTGCAAAAATACTTAACAAAGATCCTCTATTTGGCAGGTGCCCTCTACTGTTTTTAAGGACTGACTACGAAAAAATTAACCAAAGATCCTCTATTAGGAATACTTTGCTGTTTTTAGGAATCTGTTGCAAAAATACTTAACAAAGATCTTCTATTTGGCAGGTGCCCTGCACTGTTTTTAAGGACTGACTACAAAAACATTAACCAAAGATCCTCTATCAGGAGTGCTTTGCTGTTTTTAGGAATATGTTGCAAAAATACTTAACAAAGATCCTCTATTTGGCAGGTGCCCTCTACTGTTTTTAAGGACTGACTCCAAAAACACCTAACAAAGATCCTCTATCAGGAGTACTTTGCTGTTTTTAGGAATCTGTTGCAAAAATACTTAACAAAGATCCTCTATTTGGCAGGTGCCCTCTACTATTTTTAAGGACTGACTACAAAAACATTAAACAAAGATCCTCTATATATCAGGAGCTGTTTTTTGGAAGCTGCTGCCAAAATGCTGTTCAAAGATCCTCTATACGGCAGGAGTGCTTGGCTGTTGTTCAGGACTTATAGTGGTGTTTTATTAGGAAAAAATCAAAGATCCTCCGCGTGACAGGAGCTCCCTGCTGTTTTTAGGAACTAGCCAGCATGAACGTTTCTTAATCAACCCCCCCCCCCCTCCTCTTTCTTAGCGGTTCCATCTTTGTGTTACTGTCACCACGGCAACCAAAAAACAGGACTTCAAATGGCAACCCAATGAATATTTTTTCCATTTTTACATTTTACATTTTTTTAAATTGGGTTTTATTTTGGAATTCCTCTTGTTATATTGTTCCGTGTAGACTTCCCCCTCGGGCTCTGTGGCGCCGCTTGAGTGCAGCAGCACCCTTTGATTTGATGGTTTTATTTTAATAGCACACACACACACACACACACACACACACACACACTGCAGGCCATGATGGAGGTGCATGTGTAAATACCGGCAAGGAGGAATGTGGGGGGATGAAGAGCGTCATTTCCATATTCAACATTAGCAAAGAATCATTCCTCACTTTCATCTTCTTCTACGTCATTCCACAAGCTTCTCATCCGCACCGAGAGGCGCTTTAGCTCAGAAGTTCTCCACAGAATATTTGAAAGAATATTAATAGCGCACGAGTGTTGTGTTTTTGTTTGTCCGTAAAGGTGAACAAATATCCAGAAATCTCCATCTGGATCCATCAACAACTACGCAGAGCTCCACTGACCTCCACCAAGGCAAATGATTGTCTTTTGGATCTGAAATTGATCAGGAACATTCCTTCTTTACTGACAAAAGAAGAGAAAATGCTCACTGAGATGATCCATCTTTGGTGGAGGTAATGCATGTGGGGGCCACTTAGGAAATATGTCACTTTGGTATTCATGAAAGCAACACGTGTAGATGTGCTAACATGTGACATATATACCGTCATTTCCGTTTTGTTAAGCTTTTTCTAAGAATCCTGCAGCTGAGACAGCAGTGTGGTTCGTTTATGGCTAAATTCTAATCTCGTTTTAATCTTGCCTTTGTTTCAGAATTGATACTTTACTTACTTTAGATACGGTGCCGCTTGAGTCAGTGAGGAAACGGGAGCTCTTTTTTTGGCAGGAGCCAATCACTCACAATCCGCTGGGAATCGCAGGAGGTCAACACACACACACACACACACACACACATACATATATATATATATATATATATATATATATATATATATATATATATATATATATATATATATATATATATATATATATATATATATATATATATATATATATATATATATATATATATATATATATATATATATATATATATATATATATATATATATATATATATAATATAACAACTGAAACACTAAATTCATCACACAGCAACTTAACACTCAAAATAGGGCTAGGCATTAACAAAGACAAATTCTCAAAATATCAATGTGTCTTTTAGTCTTTTAAGCACAATATGAAAAACAAGCATATCGTTCTTATTGAGAGAGACTGGATTTGTACAGTATCTCTTTTTTTGGCAGGAGCCAATCATGAGCTATCAAGGGATAGCAGGACAGGACAGGAGGTCAATAAATAAATAAATATATATATATATATATATATATATATATATATATATATATATATATATATATATATATATATATATATATATATATATATAAGAATATAACAACTGAAACACTAAATTCATCACACAGCAACTTAACACTCAAAATAGGGCTAGGTATTAACAAAGATAAATTCTCAAAATATCAATATCAATTTGTATTGATTTTCCCCCCTTATTACGACTTTAAAATACAACAAAAAATGTCTTTAATAGTTCTACTCTACGCTGCTAAAAGGACATTTTATTTATCACAAAATTGTGGCTTTTTTCTTGTTAGATTAAGATTTTTTGGGGGGGTTTGAATATTTTGACTTCATTCATTTTTGTTTTATTTCTTGTAATACGACAATAATAATGTTTACATTACACTAACGTGATGTTATGTTTCCTCACAATGTTAAATTTTTTTTATTAATTACAATTTTTTAATCTTAATATTTAGACTTTTTTCTTATAACTTCTGATTTAAATTCTATTTTTAGAATGTGCCACGGGCCACAAACGGCCCCCGAGCCATACTTTGAAGCGCTGTGAATGTTTCAGGTTTTTAATGACTCGGTGGGTGACATTGAGCTATGGAAAGTGTCGCCCCCGTGAGTCGCTATGAAGCAACAAGTCAAAAAGTTAGCCTGTTTTGTCTTATAAAAAATACATTATTGTCATTAAAGTCTACTATTATTAATAATGATGACAATAATAGCACCTGTAGAGTTGTGACTTTATTCATCAGATCACACGTCAGCAGCTTAACGTGTTTGTTTTTTAATATTTCTTTAGAGGCACGCCACATTTTAAAAACACGATCAACTTCAAACAAGTTCACCTTCAACTCATTTTCAGACATTCCTTGTCATTGATAACACTACTCTTCACTGATTGGCCGGGAGGAATCACATGGTTCCGGTGTGATGACATGTGGTGTTTACAAATGATTCTACTCGATAAAAAGACTATGGTGTCAAATGTCTGTCACATGATCACATCCATCCATTGGACGAGAAGTCCCGCCTCAGCTGCTCCGTCTGGTTCTGGTCCAGAGGTAGAAGAGGCGATCGGCATGCGCCGCCGTGGAACCCGAACCACTCCATGGCCTGCTTGAGGGCGGGAACTCCAAACTTCCTGGTTACCTGGCGACACACCGACGCTGCAATTAACCAATCAGTGGTGTGTTATTTCGGTGACAGTCACGGGCCGTTGCCGTCACTCACGGCAGCGTTGGGCTCGATGAGGCGCTGCTGCAGTTCTCTGGCTTCGTCCCAGCGACCAGACTTGCATAGACGCTCCAAATCGCACAGCTGCCGACCCAGCACGTTGGCGAGCGCACAGACTCCGCCCACCGCTCCTGGCAAGCCGGCAGTTTGTGTTAGGAAGGACGGAAATGGAAGATATAGCAATAAAATGTGCACAACTTTTTTCTCATATATTTTTGACTTTATTCTCATAATATTACAAGAGTAAAGTTGTAATATTTTACAACTTTTTTCTCATAATATTACAAAAGGAAAGTTGTAATATTTTACGACTTTATTCTCATAATATTACAAGAGTAAAGTTGTAATATTTTACGACTTTATTCTCATAGTATTACAAGAGTAAAGTTGTAATATTTTACGACTTTATTCTCATAGTATTACAAGAGTAAATTTTCAATATTTTACAGCTTTATTCTCATAATATTACAAGAGTAAAGTTGTAATATTTTACGACTTTATTCTCATAGTATTACAAGAGTAAAGTTGTAATATTTTACAACTTTATTCTTATAGTATTACAAGAGTAAAGTTGTAATATTTTACGACTTTATTCTCATAATATTACAAGAGTAAAGTTGTAATATTTTACAACTTTTTTCTCATAATAATACAAAAGGAAAGTTGTAATATTTTACGACTTTATTCTCATAATATTACAAGAGTAAAGTTGTAATATTTTACGACTTTATTCTCATAGTATTACAAGAGTAAAGTTGTAATATTTTACGACTTTATTCTCATAGTATTACAAGAGTAAATTTTCAATATTTTACAGCTTTATTCTCATAATATTACAAGAGTAAAGTTGTAATATTTTACGACTTTATTCTCATAGTATTACAAGAGTAAAGTTGTAATATTTTACAACTTTATTCTTATAGTATTACAAGAGTAAAGTTGTAATATTTTACGACTTTATTCTCATAATATTACAAGAGTAAAGTTGTAATATTTTACGACTTTATTCTTATAGTATTACAAGAGTAAAGTTGTAATATTTTACGACTTTATTCTCATAGTAGTACAAGAGTAAAGTTGTAATATTTTACGACTTTATTCTCATAGTATTACAAGAGTAAAGTGGTAATATTTTATGACTTTATTCTCAATATTACAAGAGTAAAGTTGTAATATTTTACGACTTTATTCTCATAATATTACAAGAATAAAGTAGTAATATTTTAAGACTTTATTCTCATAATTTTACGACTTTATTCTCATAATATTACTGTTTTTTTTCTCGTAAACGTTATTGCGAAAAGTTTTACTTTTTCTCATAAATGTACCACTTTATTCAGGTCATAATGTTACAAGAATGATGTCGTAATATTACGATATTTTTCTCATAAATGTGCAACTTTATTCTTAAATTTACGACTTTATTCTCATAATATTACGACTTTTTTTCTCATAACTATAGAACTTTCTCGTAATATTCGGACTTTATTTTCGCCATATTATGACTTTTCGGAATTATAAAACTTTAAATAAATTTACAACATTATTGCCATACATTTATGATATATTTGACAAATGTACTAAAATTAATAATTTATTACATATATTAAAAATACATAAAGGAAACATTATTATTGTACAATGTATGCATTTTTGCCTATGTGTGCGGACCAATATAGCCCCGCCCCTTGACCTTACCGACACAATAAGCCGCCATAAGAAAGCCCGCCGAGCCCGCCAACACCTGGAAGTCCTGCGACTTGGTTTTGTGGACGATCAGGCCGATGCGAGAGATCTGAATGACAGGAAGAAGGACAAACGCGGTCACCGGAGGGCGCCACAAAGCTAACACGTCAACATAAACAAATGCAAAGCGCTGACTTTTTGGAGGATCTTTACACGCATCAAACGTGAGGAAGAGGAAGAGGAATGGACATCAAACACGAGGAAGGTTCATGAATAATTTCATGAGCTCCTTGTTTTGGTTTTTGCTTCTCTTTTTTGTCACCTGAAAGCAACAAAAGTGAGGCGTTCAAAGGCAGCGTCTGACAAGCGTTGAGCTCAAACTCCGCAGGGAACAGAAGGCTCCGCCTCCCACGCGTCTATTTTTAACCTGTGACTGTCAATCTGTCAGTGATTGATCACTCTGTCACATCAAACACTGTGAATACTATTTTCTCCTCTCGTCTCACTAGAGTCCACATCACATCCTCCTAAATGGGAAAAGTCCTCCTCATACATAGTATGACCTCATGCTAGTTTATCAACATGTATGTTGCACAACATCGCATATACACAACCAATGTTGGAATAGCATTAAGGCTAAGTCCATACACGGTGCAGTCAAACTTTCTCCGCCCACTTCTCAAGCTTCTCAAAACTGATATTGTACCGATACCAATCAATTAGGATTTGACCAATTGTACCTGTTGATCAGGACAACCAGAGTAGAGCAGAGGGAGCCACCTGGCGTGGCCCAGCAAGGTGCACTGTATTTGGGCACATGTACCAAGCAGCTGGTGTGAGCTATGGAGGTCAGGAGAACCGGACTATAGAGCAGGAGGAGCCACCTGCCGTGGCCCAGCAAAGTGCACTGTATTCGGGCACATGTTTTGAGCAGCTGGTGTGAGCTATGGAGGTCAGGAGAACCGGAGTATAGAGCAGGAGGAGCCACCTGGCGTGGCCCAGTATGGTGCACTTTATTCGGGCACATGTTCCGAGCAGCTGATGTGAGCTATGGAGGTCATAGGTTAATAGGTTAATTATTAATTAATATTAATACAATTAATATTAATAATGTAATTACTTAATAATAATTATTATTCAAATTTATTAATTATTATTATTTAATTAATTATATATTTTTAATTTTTATTATCAGTTATAGAAACAATTTGTAGTGTTATCAGGTGTTTTTAATTATTATTTATTAATTATTAATATTTACGTTAATATGTTATATTATTTATTAATTATTAATATTCATAATATATTAATATAAATGAATTATTAATTAATAATATAATTAATATTAATAATTTGATTAGTTAATTATTATAGTTAAAAATTCTTAATTGGTATTATTTAATTAATTATATATTTTTGATTTTTTTATTATCAGTTATGGAAACAATTTGTAGTGTTATCGGGTTCATCGGGATGACATCATATCGATCCGATGATGATGATCGCTTGGTCGTTATCGTGCAGCCCTAATGATAATTTACTAAGAGTAAAAACTAGCATGCAGAGAGACACTAAAGCGGGACAAAAAGCCGTCAGAATGAAAAGTCCTCCCTCAAGCTGTCTGCCTCCCGCCAGCCAACCTTTCACCCTTTGTCTCGTCGCCCACGAGGAGACTGCCGCCATGCGCTTGACCCCTCCCCCGCCCACGACACCCGACGTCTCCCAAATCACAAATCCATGCTCAAGTTTTTGCAGACACTTCCCACACAGCCGGCGTGCGTGTCTTTTCCCTGCAGCTGCAAACACAGCACTGAGCTCACTTTTCATTTCTTTCACTTTATTTGCTGCATAGTCAAACTTTTTCCTCTTGCTTTCACCTTCCGGTAACAAATTCCCTGGATGCCATATTTATGATTGTTTTATGTATTGACTGCTGATATGTACACTGATGTCAATATGACTGAAAATATCTTTTAAAAAAAACAGTTTTTCTTTGTTGGATAAAATGTTTCTCATTCCGGGCTGTTGAATTAGTTTGTATCTTGAAGCCAAACACGCCCCCTTGTGGTCAAACTGAGGGACGTCATCACGAAAGCATCCCTCATTACGAATAAAGGAAGTGCTTCTCACATCTCCTCCGCTGTCTTTGAGTCCAGCGATGTTAGGATGTTGCGACAGACGAACCACCGCATCCAGAGGCAGCTCCAGGCCCGTGTTGGCCGGGACGCTGTACAGAACCACAGGCACCGCACTGCTGTCTGCCACCTGCAGGGGGAGACAAAGGCACATTTATGCGGTTATAACCGATACTTTTCCGATTTTTTTTTTAAACCTTTAGTGAGACCTTTGTGAAGTGTTCTACGAGGGCGCGGCTGTCCATCTTGCCTTTGTAGAAGCACGGCGTGACCACCAGGACGGCATCAGCTCCGGCCGCCGCCATCTTTTCCGTCAGTTGCAGCGTGGCTCTGCTGGCTGAATAACATCACAAAGAGCAATAACACACACACACACACACACACACACACACACACCATAACTTACATTCACAGCCTGATCCAGCCATGACCAGTTTGTCAGCAGGCAGCAAGCGTCTCACCCTCCTCACCACCTCCACACGCTCGTCCTCCATCAGGTAAGGGTACTCGCCATTGGAGCCCTGGACCACCAGACCTGCAAACAAACAGATGCTTTTTAAATTTTTTTTATTTATTTTTATTTAATTTTTATTATTTTTTTTATTATTAATTGGTTATGTGACAGGTCAGAGCTACTTGTCAAATATTTATATCAAAGTTCCAGGCTCTATAGTCCTTGATTGGGTTCCAGAAAGATTTGTGCAGTAGCACCAACTCAACACCGGAGGTCGACAACCGCCCGCCTGTTGATCTGTGAACCCGATTTAACAATATTTATTAAAGTTGAAAAACATTTCAAATGAAATTTATTATTATTATGTGCTATCTTTTAATGAATAAACGCTGTAAAGCAGTGATACAATTTAGCATGAGCTCTTCTACTGACTGATTTTGGTCAGAGTTTCATACTATATTGGTTAAAATAAAGTATGTTTACATTAATATATTATAATATATTATCTAATAATTATATTATAAAATTAACATAGCGTGTCTTTAACTTTTATCTACGTTAACTACATTTGTTTGGACCGGCATTGTTTGTGTCCGAGGCAAATACGTGCTTTTTTTTTTAAGAACCGGAAGTTAAGTGACATTTCCGGTTAACAGGTGGCGCTTTCCGGTCATTTTTATCTTTGACTTTCCACTCTACCGAGGTTAATAACTAAGGAAGTGACGAATGTTGTTTTTTTATATTACTATGACGAAATGTTGCTACATTTACCTTTAAATGGTATCTGTGCGTACTTGTGAAGGTTCTGGTCCAACTTGTTGTAGTCCACGTCCTCCTGGGGGGTGAAGGGGGTTGCAATGGGCGGGTAGATCCCACTCAGGTCCAGCCGGGCAGCCGCTGCAGCTTCGTGGCTCCGGTTTCGGCGACTCCAGGTTCTGACCCAGTGGGCCGTTCTCGTCCAGGTCGTGGACCTCAACATGACGTGGTTCTACTCTGAACTGACCCAGCCAACCGGACTGACTGGACTTTGAGCTGCCTGGTTAAATATTGACGGAAGTTCTGTTGGTTCTGCTCAGTTGTTGTCAAATGTTTGACTTTCGTTTACCTACCGTAACGCTCATTGTCAGACCACGTGACACGTATTGTTAGGACTCGCGCGTCCTCTTGTGGCAGTTTGGACTCCTTGCAAACCCGGAAACCACAGACATAGATGGACGCCGCATCGACTGGGTTCGTCCACTGCTGTCATACGTCAACATCGCCGCCATATTGGATGGGTCAAGTCTGCTCTGGAAATGAATACAAGTGAATGTACTTAAACGTCATAAAACGCCTTTCTACAATGAAAATGTAAACTAATTCCTCTTGTTTATAACTTCAAAAAACTATGCATTTTAGCTTGTCTTTTTTTTTTAATAAAGGAGAAGCATTAACTTACACTTCTTTATAGAAAGGCGATTTATGAAAGTAGGTACATTCACTTGTATTCATTTACAGACCTGGCACATTCAATATGGCGGCGACGTTGACTATCACTCAGCGCTCGATGTGGCGCCTATCGATGTTTATGCCTGAAACAGCACAAACGAAAACATACGCATCACATTTCAAATTAGGTAACATATCATACGATACAGATGAAAGCTTATAAAATGTCATTTTAAAGGGGAAATAAGACGATCAAACGAGGTGATGAAGACACTCTCCCAGTTCTCCATTAGCCTTGACGTTGCCGCCATCTTGTGGTAAGGCGTGCATCACATCTTTCACTTTATCATCGTCATTATGCTTTGAAAGTTCATAAGTTTGACATCATCGTCATTATTCAAAGTCAAGCAATGTACATTGGTATATTTGACATATTATATTAATATATTAGTCTTTTACAGGACTTCGACTGTCACAGTTGTAGACTGAGAAGCCATGTTTGTAGTTCTTTAGCTACGGTATTTACTTATTCAGGTCAGTGTAGTTTCAGCTTGACGAAGATAAGAAAATGAGTCAATTATGCTTCTATGTCATTACATTAACATAAGAAATACTGTTTCTTCACCGCAGTGGAGCTGACTTCATGTTCTATAATTAGCAAGCAGTGACGTCACAGTGCAGAAGCCCTGAACGCAGCAGCAGCAGAATCTCTTCCTCCACATGGACCGGAACCAGGCAGCAGCACGTGACGGAGGAGTCCCGGACTGAGAGCCCATCATGTCTGTGGAATACGGCGCCTCCTTCCTCTTCATCGTCTTGTCTCCATCCAGGTTCCTGCTGCTCTCCCTGGCCGCCAGGCTTCTGCTCCTCCCCGGCCCAGCGCTCGCCTTACTCGGCTTCCGTCCGGAGGAGACCGGGGCGGAGCTGTCCGTGGAGGACGGGGTGCTGAAGGCCACCGAGGGGACCCGCTTCATGCTGCGGGTGTACTACTACTCCTCCTCGCAGAGGCTCAACCGGACGGCGGCCACTCGCACCAACAACGCCGCGCCCTGGATCGCCTTCATCGAGGAACCGGCTCCTGGCCGGGAGGGCCAGGCTCGGCCCAAGAGGAACACGTGCACGGACGGGTCCACGTCCGATATCATGATCCTGGGCTCCTTCAAGTCGGAGTCCAGCCAGAACTCGGTGCTGGTGGAGCTCCTAGCCAAGGAGCTGCGGCGAGGGGAGAAGATCAAGTACTACTCCATGTGCGCCTTCGACGGGTCCAAGTGGGAACACTACCGGACTCGGGACTTCTGGGTGGCCGTGGTGGAGCGTTCGGCGGCTCCGGAACTGTGGCTGCAGGTTCTGGTGTCCGTGCTGCTACTCGGCCTCTCGGCGCTCTTCAGCGGGCTCAACTTGAGCCTGCTGGCGCTGGACCCGGTGGAGCTGCAGGTTCTGCAGAACAGCGGAACCGCCACGGAGCAGAAGTTCGCGAGGAAGATCGAGTCGGTGCGCCGGCACGGCAACTACGTTCTGTGCACGCTGCTCCTGGGCACCGCGCTCATTAACGCCTCGCTGGCCGTGTGGATGTGTCAGATCCTGGGCATGACGTGGATCTCCACCGCCATCTGCGCGCTGGGCATCTTCTTCATCGGGGAGATACTCCCGCACTCCGTGGCGTCCCGGCACGGCCTGGCTATAGCCTCCAGGACCATCTGGGTGACTCGGCTCCTCATGGTGCTCTCCTTTCCTATCTCCTACCCCATCAGCAAACTGCTGGACCTCATCCTCAACCAGGAGATCTCCAACTTCTACACCCGGGAGAAGCTGCTGGAGATGCTGCGTGTCACCGACCCTTACCACGACCTGGTCAAGGAAGAGCTCAACATCATTCAAGGCGCTCTGGAGCTGCGCAGCAAGACGGTGGAGGACGTCTTGACCCCGTTGGGCGACTGCTTCATGCTAGCCAGGGACGCCCTGCTGGACTTCAACACTATGACGGAGGTGATGGAGAGCGGATACACGCGCATCCCCGTCTACGAGGACGAGCGTTCCAACATTGTGGACATCCTCTTCGTTAAGGACTTGGCCCTGGTGGACCCGGACGACTGCACGCCGCTCAAGACCATCACGCAGTTCTACAAGCACCCGCTGCACTGCGTCTTCAGCGACACCAAGCTGGACGCCATGCTGGAGGAGTTCAAGAAAGGTCAGACGTGCTCTTTGACACTTTGGCACTCGTCTGCGTGTATCACAGCATATCATAGCAAGCCCCAGATACCATGCTAATGTAACCCAAAGTGTCAGGAAGTGAGGCATACCAACACGTGTAAGCAACACATGACGTCTATTAAGTAACCGCAGGACCAAATACCAAGTAGACCCGGCGTATGTCATGTCATCGTAACCATGGCAACCGGGCCTGAACACAAACAGTAAAACAGCATCAGCAGTAAAAAAAAAAAACAACAAAAAACACCAACAAACTTCAAAATGTGTCATTTTATGGCGATGAAGAGCGTGAATGCTAACTTTGGCTAACCAGCTGTTAGCCTGCTTGCACGCTTAAGAATATTAATAAAATATGATATATAATGTTATTAAACTGTGCAGCCGCATACAACAAAGTATCACAGTGAAGATTTGCAGGATGCTGCAGTCTCGCGGGTGAGATGAAGTTAGGCGAGGGGGTGAGGGAGCTTATCGGCCAATCAGAGGCTCCCGTGGTGCGCCACGCCTTCCTGCTTTGTCAGCACTTTTTCATATTTAACAAGCGAGATTTAGGAAGACAGCAAAAGAGGAGGATGGAGAGGGCACCTTGGTTCGGGGAGGAGAGGGTGAGGTTGTCATGACGACGTGGCGCTAACAGGACCACCTCATATGTGCTATGCGGCTGTTTGAAGGCTTTATGTGTCTTGATGCAGGAAGTCATTGAAGTATTCATTGATTGTGTCTGCCTGCCGTCTCGGCAACGACACCATGTTGTTGTTGTTTTGTTTCTGTGTCAACGAACGTTTGCTTTCATTCTGGTCATTTTATGAATCACTATTATGAAACATATATCTTAAAACAATAACTTTAAACGGTGACTTGATGGCTTTCCTGGAAATACAAGCACCTTAAATTACTACTTTTTAAACAGACTTCTGTATGGAATGCTCAACGACTTCCTGTGTCTTTTAGGGGGATCATGTGACATCAAATCCTGCATGCCCTCTATCACACACACACACACACACACACACACACACACACACACACACACACACACACACACACTCAAATGTGCATGGATATGTGCAAAAGTATTGGGACACATCCCTTCATCAATTAATCACTAAGGCTTTGGACTTAGTCATCATTCTTCACGCCTCCAACTATGCGGGAATACGTCTATTCCCGGCAAGTCCTCATAGAGGCGTGCTTAAATACTAAACAGCGTGTAGATACGAGCTATGATGCTGGATTAGGAAGAGTTTACCTGCTGAATTCTTTTTTTTTTACTCTTTTCTCTGATTTGCTTTCTTGTCAGCTGCTCTCCAGAGCATGCTTTCAAAATGCTGTTTTGTTTGTTGACGATCAGCTCATTAAGCGTAAAAGCTTTTCCCTCCCTCGCTGTGGGCTGACCCACTTAGCTCAATGAAAGCGTGTGTGTGTGTGTGTGTGTGTGTGTGTGGGAGAGAGAGAGAGAGCAAGAGAGAGAGCGAGAAAAAGAGGAGAGGATCTCATCCAGGAAGTTGACTAGATGCCAATGGAAGTGAAAAGAGTCACTGTTGGTATGTTAGAAACACTGAAGGCCTTGAATCAATCAAGCATTTACATAAAATGCTTCACACACACACACACACACACACACACACACACACACACACACACACACACACACATGCAGGGGCGGATTTACTCATTGGGGCCCCCCATATCCTTGGACTGCACTGACAGGTTTTTTTTCAGTTTAAACTGTGTTCCTTATTATGTTTTATTCATAATTTATTGTCCTGGTAGTAAATACTCCTAATATCCTCCTGTGGTGGTATTATTATTATTAGCCAACACGCTACTACTCTAATTGCTAACATGAAGCAACATTTCATAGAGTTCACCTCTTTAATACTCTCACCTTTGTAATGAGAAGCATCGATCTCATTATGCTCTCATTACGCTCTCATTACTACTACTTACTACTGCGTTCTCCGTGACGGACATCGACCATAGCGATGCTGCTGTGGTCGAGGAAAAAAGTTGCCACCTTCGATGGTTTTCATCTGTTAGTGTTCCTTTTTTGCCTTCTGATCTTCTACGCTGTACTCTACTCATTAGTTCCTCATTAGTTCCTCAGTAACTACTCATTAGTTTCTCATTAGTTTCTCATTAGTTTCTCATTAGTTCCTCAGTAACTACTCATTAGTTTCTCATTAGTTCCTCAGTAACTACTCATTAGTTTCTCATTAGTTCCTCAGTAACTACTCATTAGTTTCTCATTAGTTTCTCATTAGTTCCTCAGTAACTACTCATTAGTTTCTCATTAGTTCCTCAGTAACTACTCATTAGTTTCTCATTAGTTCCTCAGTAACTACTCATTAGTTTCTCATTAGTTTCTCATTAGTTCCTCAGTAACTACTCATTAGTTTCTCATTAGTTTCTCATTAGTTTCTCATTAGTTTCTCATTAGTTTCTCATTAGTTTCTCATTAGTTTCTCATTAGTTCCTCAGTAACTACTCATTAGTTTCTCATTAGTTTCTCATTAGTTTCTCATTAGTTTCTCATTAGTTTCTCATTAGTTCCTCAGTAACTACTCATTAGTTTCTCATTAGTTCCTCAGTAACTACTCATTAGTTTCTCATTAGTTCCTCAGTAACTACTCATTAGTTTCTCATTAGTTCCTCAGTAACTACTCATTAGTTTCTCATTAGTTTCTCATTAGTTCCTCAGTAACTACTCATTAGTTTCTCATTAGTTTCTCATTAGTTTCTCATTAGTTTCTCATTAGTTTCTCATTAGTTCCTCAGTAACTACTCATTAGTTTCTCATTAGTTCCTCAGTAACTACTCATTAGTTTCTCATTAGTTCCTCAGTAACTACTCATTAGTTTCTCATTAGTTCCTCAGTAACTACTCATTAGTTTCTCATTAGTTCCTCAGTAACTACTCATTAGTTTCTCATTAGTTTCTCATTAGTTCCTCAGTAACTACTCATTAGTTTCTCATTAGTTCCTCAGTAACTACTCATTAGTTTCTCATTAGTTCCTCAGTAACTACTCATTAGTTTCTCATAAGTTCCTCAGTAACTACTCATTAGTTTCTCATTAGTTTCTCATTAGTTCCTCAGTAACTACTCATTAGTTTCTCATTAGTTCCTCAGTAACTACTCATTAGTTTCTCATTAGTTCCTCAGTAACTACTCATTAGTTTCTCATTAATTTCTCATTAGTTCCTCAGTAACTACTCATTAGTTTCTCATTAGTTTCTCATTAGTTTCTCATTAGTTCCTCAGTAACTACTCATTAGTTTCTCATTAGTTTCTCAGTAACTACTCATTAGTTTCTCATTAGTTCCTCAGTAACTACTCATTAGTTTCTCATTAGTTTCTCATTAGTTCCTCAGTAACTACTCATTAGTTTCTCATTAGTTCCTCAGTAACTACTCATTAGTTTCTCATTAGTTCCTCAGTAACTACTCATTAGTTTCTCATTAGTTTCTCATTAGTTCCTCAGTAACTACTCATTAGTTTCTCATTAGTTCCTCAGTAACTACTCATTAGTTTCTCATTAGTTCCTCAGTAACTACTCATTAGTTTCTCATTAGTTCCTCAGTAACTACTCATTAGTTTCTCATAAGTTCCTCAGTAACTACTCATTGGTTTCTCATTAGTTCCTCAGTAACTACTCATTAGTTTCTCATTAGTTTCTCATTAGTTCCTCAGTAACTACTCATTAGTTTCTCATTAGTTCCTCAGTAACTACTCATTAGTTTCTCATTAGTTCCTCAGTAATTACTCATTAGTTTATCATTAGTACCTCAGTCACTACTCGTTAGTTTATCATTAGTTCCTCGGTAACTACTCATTAGTACCTCAGTAACTACTCATTAGTTTCTCATTAGTTCCTCAGTAACTACTCATTAGTTTATCATTAGTTCCTCGGTAACTACTCATTAGTACCTCAGTAACTACTCATTAGTTTCTCATTAGTTCCTCAGTAACTACTCATTAGTTTCTCATTATTTCCTCAGTAACTACTTACTCGTTTCTCATTATTTCCTCAGTAACTACTTACTCGTTCCTCATTAGTTCCTTATTATTTCCTCAGTAACTACTCATTAGTTTCTCATTAGTTTCTCATTTCCTCAGTAACTACGCATTAGTTTCTCATTAGTACCTCAGTAACTACTCATTAGTTTCTCATAGTACCTCAGTAACTACTCATTAGTTCCTCATTAGTTCATCAGTAACTACTCTGAATGTATGTGCCTTAGTTCCTCAGTAACTACTCATTAGTTCTTCATTGGTTTTTCATTAGTTCCTCAATAACTTCTGAAAAAAAATTCATGTCTCTTCATTCCTCAGGTCATTCATTCCTCAGTAACAACTCTAAATGTATGTGCTTAGTTCTTCAGTAACTACTCTAAATGCATGTACTTAGTTCCTCAGTAAGTACTCTAAATAAATGTGCTTAGTACCTCAGTAACTACTCTAAATAAATGTGCTTAGTTCCTCAGTAACTACTCTAAATGTAAGTACTCTACATGTGTGCTTTAGTTCCTCAGTAGCTACTTGTTTGTGCTTCATTGGTTCTTCAGTAACTACTGTAAATGTAACTACTAAATGCATGTGCTCATAGTTCCTCAGTAACCACTCTATCCCTTTGTACCTTATTGCAAAGCCAAACCAAGAAATGTTGTGGTGTTTGTCAGGAAAGTCTCACCTGGCCATCGTGCAGCGCGTCAACAACGAGGGCGAGGGCGACCCCTTCTACGAGGTGATGGGCATCGTCACGCTGGAGGACGTCATCGAGGAGATCATCAAGTCAGAGATCCTGGACGAGACCGACCTCTACAGTGCGTCCGCAGAAACACCTGACTCCTTTACACCATCATCATCATCCTCATCCTTCTGCGTGTCTTCATGTGTGTACGCCGACAGCCGACAACCGCAGCAAGCGTCGCGTGTCTCATCATGAGAGGAAGCAGCAGGACTTCTCCATCTTTAAGCTGGACGAGAACGAGATGAAGGTCAAGATGTCCCCTCAGCTCCTCCTGGCCACGCACCGATTTCTGTCCACAGGTGAGCACCAATCACACGTCTGCGTCTTCACAGTTCAGCTGTTTTCATCTCTCTGATTGGTTGTCCTTCCAGAGGTGGAGCCCTTCAAGCCCGCCCACATCTCGGAGAAGATCCTGCTGAGGCTCATCAAGCACCCCAGTGTGGTCCAGGAGCTTAAGTTCGACGAGAGGCACAAGCTGGCGTCGCAGCACTTCCTGCTGCAGCGCAACAAACCGGCCGACTACTTCATCCTGGTGCTGCAGGTTGGAGAGCCGATGTCCCCCGTGAGGCTTTCATGGCACTCACGTACTTCCTGGTTCTGCTCCTTTCAGGGTCGGGTGGAGGTGGAGTTTGGCAAGGAGGCGCTCAAATTTGACAACGGAGCTTTTTCTTACTTTGGGGTTCCTGCCCTCATGCCAGCAGGTACACATCCACGTCCATGTTCTGGCTTTAGGTCCTAGGAATACCTGGAGGACCTGAAGGGGTTGAAGGACAAAGGAAGTGACGGGAATAAACTAGACCAGGGCTTCCCAAACTTTACCAACACTTTTGTCGTATAAACAGTACATAGACGAAATGCTGCGTTCTCAGAGCACTTAACTTAATAATAATAATAATAATATTTTTTTGTATGTATCCCTGAAAAAATATATTTTTATTATATGATATTATTATTCATTCATTCATTTTCTACCGCTTTTTCCTCACGAGGGTCGCGGGGGTGCTGGAGCCTATCCCAGCTGTCTTCGGGCGTAAGGCGGGGTACACCCTGGACTGGTCGCCAGCCAATCACAGGGCACATATAGACAAACAACCATTCACACTCACATTCATACCTATGGACAATTTGGAGTGGCCAATTAACCTAGCATGTTTTTGGAATGTGGGAGGAAACCGGAGTACCCGGAGAAAACCCACGCATGCACGGGGAGAACATGCAAACTCCACACAGAGATGGCAGAGGGTATGATATTATTATAATTATTATAATATATTATGTATATGTATTGTAATAAATATAACAGTATTATTATTACTAATAATAATAATAGTTAAAAATAACAATGATGATAATAATAATACTCAAATATCATTATTATAAATAATGATATGATAATTATATTATCATATTTTTTAATTAAATTATTATTATTATTATTGTTATTATTATTATATTTAATAATAATTAAATATTATAAATAATAATTATTATATTATCATATTTTTAATGACCTCTCATGGCCCACCTTCAGTACCACCATTATTATTATTTATATATTTATATGATATTATTTACAATATATTTTATATTTATATATTAATTATTATGTTATATTATTAAGTTACTAATTACTACTACTAGTAATTGTTAATAATAATGATGATGATAATAATAATTATTATTATTATTATATTTAATTAATAATTAAATATCATGATTATAAATAATAATTATATCATATTTTTTAATTAAATTATTATCACTATTATTATATGTAATTAATAATTATTAAATATTTGTAATATTATATATGTATATATTTATTCATATTTATATATTATTTATAATATATTTTATATTAATTATGTAAGTTACTAATTACTAATACTAGTAATAGTTAATAATAATGATGATGATAATAATAATAATAATAATAATAATAATAATAATAATAATAATAATAATAATTATTATTATTATTATTATTATTATTATTATTATTATTATTATTATTATTATTATTATAATTATATTTAATTAATAATAATTAAATATGATTATAAATAATAATTATATAATCATATTTTTAAAATTATTATTATTATCATTATTATTATATTCAATTAATAATTATTAAATATTATTATAAATAATTATTATTATATTATCATATTTTTAATGACCTCTCATGGCCCACCGTCAGTACCACCGCGGCCCACACTTTGGGAATCACTGAGCTACATTATTCTATTTAGATCCCAGGTCGCCATCTCGCAGCAACGCTTTGGATCGCTCCGAGTCTACACCGCACGGGGCTGCCGCCAGCTTAGCGAATGGGGGACCCAACGTCTACCTGCCAGACTACTCGGTCAGACAGCTGACGCACCTGCAGATCCTCAAGGTGACCAATCAGACGCCGCCTGGCCAAACATACACACTGCCGCTTACCCATAATACCCTGCTCTGACAGATCACCAGGAGCCAGTACCAGAACGCCGTGACCGCCACCATGATGGACAGCTCACCTCAGACGCCCGACGCGGACACTTATCTTGCGGAGGCCTCGCCGCCGGAGCCCGCCACCACCTGCACCACCCTCATGCCCCCGCCCAGAGACATCGGGCGGCCCGCTTCGGCAAAAACACGAGGACACCAGTCCAGCGTCCCTCACAGCACATCGCTGCTCAACGAGAGGAACCGCATCGTGCGTAAGTACCGCCAGAAGGAAGTGCCACAGGAAGTGCTGTCAACTACCTGTGATAACTAATCGACTTCCTGTGTGACGTCCGCTGCAGGGAGTAAATCAGACGGCCAGAGGAGTCTGAGCGATTCCGTCTTCCTGAGGATGGATGACATCCCCAACATCGGAGAAGACAGGCCGGAAGCGATGGACGACGGTAATCATGATGCGGCGTCTCGCTGTGGTTGCTATGGTGACCTCCATCACCTCCATCTTATTTTTTTTCACACTTTGAACATTAGCTTTCAGGTTCCAGAGTCAACGCGCTCACAAGGCTTTTTCTCTCTCTGTGTGTGTCGGGCAGACATTGGCGACGTTTCCACGGCAACGGATACGTCTCCTTTCATCAGCAGCATATCTCGGAGCAGCTCGGAGGACACGCTGGGAAAGAAACTCCTCCTCAAACTCAGTCAGTCCGACGCTTCCTCATTAAGCGCTCAATGCTTTCTTTCATATCCCACATTAGTTGTTTTCCGTGTTGAGGACTGTCACATGAATTGTCACATGACTTCATTGTTACTCGTCATTGGCTCACCATCGCCTCTTGAGAAGTAAAGCGGTACTGCAATGCTTCACCTTGCCGTGTCTCCTCAGGTAACAAGAAGAGACGAAAGTCCCGCGAAGGTGACAAAACGCCGGACGACACGACAGAACGAGGTCAAACCTAGCTCCGGCTGCAGCTAGCGCCTCCAGGTGGCGACAACACGTCACGATGAACGTCTCCATGAGGACGACGATGGTATATATACGTGAGACGTAATATGAATGTAAAGACGTTTATGGGTTGGATGAAGGACGACACCAAAGATGTCAACACCGCACAGCAAGTCAACTGTGTGGAGTTTGCATGTTCTCCCCGTGCATGTGTGGGTTTTCTCCGGGGATTCCGGTTTTCTCCGAAATTCCAAAAACATGCTAGGTTAATTGGCGACTCCCAAATTGTCCATAGGTATGAATGTGAGTGTGAATGGTTGTTT
>NC_080466.1:16515000-16520000 GCF_030265055.1 Doryrhamphus excisus | reverse complement strand
TGTGTGTGTGTGTGTGTGTGTGTGTGCGTGCGTGCGTGCGTGCGTGTGTGTGACCACTTTGAAGTTAAAGGCGATGTATGTATGTATGTATGACCACTTTGAAGTTAAAGGCTATGTATGTATGTATGTATGTATGTATGTATGTATGTATGTATGTATGTATGTATGTATGTATGTATGTATGTTCAAATATGCTAGGATGCTAATGAGTAATATTGATTGGACAAATGAGAAGTGGATATTTGCTGAATAAACTCAGCCAAATTAGACATTTATTCCATTATGTTACATATGATGACATACACATAAATAACAATAACAATAATCACACATAAATGTAACAAATAAGTAGCATTTTCACAACATGAATAAAAAAGGCATTTGTGCCTGCTCGTTGAGGAATGCAATAGTACCCCCTTGTGGCCAACACTGGAAATGCATCAACATGTGAGGCGTGCGGAGTGTTTTGCCATTTGGAAATCAGGTGTTCCAACGACGATTGTGGGTATGCCACCTTGATACATTTTGTGCAGTAAGGATGCCAAAGCTATGTACAAATGTATGTATGTATGTATGTATGTATGTATGTATGTATGTATGTATGTATGTATGTATGTATGTATGTATGTATGTATGTATGTATGTATGTATGTATGTATGTATGTATGTATGTATGTATGTATGTATGTATGTATGTATGTATGTATGTATGTATGTATGTATGTATGTATGTATGTATGTATGTATGTATGTATGTATGTATGTATGTATGTATGTATGTATGTATGTATGTATGTATGTATGTATGTATGTATGTATGTATGTATGTATGTATGTATGTATGTATGTATGTATGTATGTATGTATGTATGTATGTATGTATGTATGTATGTATGTATGTATGTATGTATGTATGTATGTATGTATGTATGTATGTATGTATGTATGTATGTATGTATGTATGTATGTATGTATGTATGTATGTATGTATGTATGTATGTATGTATGTATGTATGTATGTATGTATGTATGTATGTATGTATGTATGTATGTATGTATGTATGTATGTATGTATGTATGTATGTATGTATGTATGTATGTATGTATGTATGTATGTATGTATGTATGTATGTATGTATGTATGTATGTATGTATGTATGTATGTATGTATGTATGTATGTATGTATGTATGTATGTATGTATGTATGTATGTATGTATGTATGTATGTATGTATGTATGTATGTATGTATGTATGTATGTATGTATGTATGTATGTATGTATGTATGTATGTATGTATGTATGTATGTATGTATGTATGTATGTATGTATGTATGTATGTATGTATGTATGTATGTATGTATGTATGTATGTATGTATGTATGTATGTATGTATGTATGTATGTATGTATGTATGTATGTATGTATGTATGTATGTATGTATGTATGTATGTATGTATGTATGTATGTATGTATGTATGTATGGCAACTTTGAAGTTAAAGGCTATGTATGTATGTATGTATGTACGTATGTATGTATGTATGTATGTATGTATGTATGTATGTATGTATGTATGTATGTATGTATGTATGTGCGTATGTATGTATGTGCGTATGTACGTATGTACGTATGTATGTACGTATGTATGGCAACTTTGAAGTTAAAGGCTATGTATGTATGTATGTATGTATGTATGTATGTATGTATGTATGTATGTATGTATGTATGTATGTATGTATGTATGTATGTATGTATGTATGTATGTATGTATGTATGTATGTATGTATGTATGTATGTATGGCAACTTTGAAGTTAAAGGCTATGTATGTATGTATGTATGTAGGTAGGTAGGTAGGTAGGTAGGTAGGTATGGCAACTTTGAAGTTAAAGGCTATGTATGTATGTATGTATGTATGTATGTATGTATGTATGTATGTATGTATGTATGTATGTATGTATGTATGTATGGCAACTTTGAAGTTAAAGGCTATGTATGTATGTATGTATGTATGGCAACTTTGAAGTTAAAGGCTATGTATGTATGTATGTATGTATGTATGTATGTATGTATGTATGGCAACTTTGAAGTTAAAGGCTATGTATGTATGTATGTATGTATGTATGTATGTATGTATGTATGTATGTATGTATGTATGTATGTATGTATGTATGTATGTATGTATGTATGTATGTATGTATGTATGGCCACTTTGAAGTTAAAGGTGATGTATGTATGGCAACTTTGAAGTTAACGGCGATGTATGTATGTATGTATGTATGGCAACTTTGAAGTTAAAGGCTATGTATGTATGTATGTATGTCCACTTTGAAGTTAAAGGCTATGTGTGTGTGTGTGTGTGTGTGTGTGTGTGTGTGTGTGTGTGTGCGTGCGTGCGTGCGTGCGTGTGTGTGACCACTTTGAAGTTAAAGGCGATGTATGTATGTATGTATGACCACTTTGAAGTTAAAGGCTATGTATGTATGTATGTATGTATGTATGTATGTATGTATGTATGTATGTATGTATGTATGTATGTATGTATGTATGTATGTATGTATGTATGTATGTATGTATGTATGTATGTATGTATGTATGTTCAAATATGCTAGGATGCTAATGAGTAATATTGATTGGACAAATGAGAAGTGGATATTTGCTGAATAAACTCAGCCAAATTAGACATTTATTCCATTATGTTACATATGATGACATACACATAAATAACAATAACAATAATCACACATAAATGTAACAAATAAGTAGCATTTTCACAACATGAATAAAAAAGGCATTTGTGCCTGCTCGTTGAGGAATGCAATAGTACCCCCTTGTGGCCAACACTGGAAATGCATCAACATGTGAGGCGTGCGGAGTGTTTTGCCATTTGGAAATCAGGTGTTCCAACGACGATTGTGGGTATGCCACCTTGATACATTTTGTGCAGTAAGGATGCCAAAGCTATGTACAAATGTATGTGATATATACAGTAAAATATAGGCTTAGCTATGTTATGTTAGGCTATGTTACTGGTGACAAAGCAAATGAGTGTAATACCTAATAATATACATCATTAATAACTCAATTTATTTTCAAATTTTTAAAAAACAAATTACAACCTTTTGTCTTGCATAATTTACCTTTTGAAAAAAATCTTCGTTTTAATATTTCACCTTTGTGCTACATTTTAACTCATAATATTACAAGGTTAATGTAATTTTTTCTCATAATATGCCTTTTTTCTCAGTATTTTAACTTTATTCATAAAATTACAGCTGTTTTTTTAAAAATATAATGTTCTATATTTATTAGCTGTGGTCGTACTATGCACACCCCTGTGCTGCATTATATATTATCACACTGGGCTTTTGCTACTAATTTTTTAATAGGGAAAAAAATATATATATAATGAAATAAAATTTAAAAAAAATTAAAAATACACTAGTCTCAGTCAAAGCTCTTTTTTCCATTTTAATGAATGGGAGGATACAATAAAACACATCAATATACATACAGTTGAAGCGTATAAAGTTGACAGATGGTGAGCAAATAAGCATAAACATTATTAACATGCTTACAAAAATAAAACAGTGAGAAGAAGAAGAAGACACTATCTGGTATGCATTAATAATAAGGAACAAAGTTGCGTATTAGTCATCTTCGAAATACACGACCCAAGTATTGAGGACGTTTGAAGTACTATAACAGAGGGCGGACTGTAGCATGGAAGCTAATTATGATCTGCTTGCGAGTTATCCTGAAATGATTAGACATAATTCTATAATATATATTTGTAATTATCAATAACGAAGACTCCCATTGGTTTTTGTCAGTGCAAATTGCTGCTCCCCAGGTTCCGTTTGGTTACAAGATTTTGCTTCAAAATTCTACACGAATAATTTGCAAATTTTAATGTTAAAAAAAATAAAGAAAAAATTGAAAAATTTATTATTTTTTCAAAATTGACTGCACACTTCCCTTTCCTTTGAGGCCTTTTTTATATTTTGCCTGGGACAAAAATATATAAATACCTTTACAATCTTTAAGGCGTACGCATTGATATACATAGTTTGGATTTAACCCACAAACATATTTGGTAACTCTCATTAATATCGCAAAAATTTTTTTTTTGCTAGCCGTTACTAAACAGGTATGTTTATATACTGTATGTATTGCTATTGTTTTATCAGCATAAAAATATCAGATTTTTCCTCAATCATGAAAACCAATAATTTAAAAAAATGATGTGATGTCATGTTACACATATTAGCATCGGCTGATATCGGGATCAGAAATTGAGAGTAGGACAATATCGGCGTATTGGTTTTTCGGCAAGAACGCCAATATCGGACATCCGTCATTTTTCGCATATTTATATAAATGACTGAAAACGGGAAAAGAAATGGCGCACGGTCGATTATGGATTTCAGGTAAAGTCTGGTCGTGCTTGCGATGACGTCACAGCATCGCTCACTACACACCTCAGTGCAGGCACATTCAAACTAGCAACCTAGCTAACCGCATTCCCTCAAATAGCGGCCAGTAAAAGGTGTTTTTTGACTCAACTGCAGAGAGTAACAACTGCTGATTGATTGACTGCGAATGTGCTTTTTTTTTTAATTTTACGGCTGTGGGTCATGGGCTTATTTTCAAGCCGTGGGTTAGCATAGCATCAAGTACAGCAGAGGCCACTATTTGAGGACATACAGTAGAAATTCAAGTAACTGACAACGTTACACTTCAAAATGACGATTTAAAAAAAAAAAAGAATTTTTACAGCCGTGTTCTGGTAGGAATGTTATTTTTTTCCTCCACATTTCCCATGAAAAAAAAAAAAAACAAAACAAAAAAAAATGTCCTTCAAGCCGTCCCTCCATTAGTTAGGATGATTTCACAGTCGCTCAAGGTTTCGGCTCGGCATGCTCCCTTGCCGGCGACCTGTAGGGGCACCCCCTTGTAGGTGGCCACGCACTGGCTGTCGGTCCGGAGGTCTGCATGAACC